>NW_015624573.1:1428920-1439253 GCF_001515625.1 Sinocyclocheilus rhinocerous | reverse complement strand
GAACTCATGTATTTCTCAAATGAATCGGGCTCTTCAGAGATGGCCTCTGCCACCAGCCCTCCTTCCTACCAACTGTGCAATGGTGGCAGCCTTCCTACAAAGTTGCGATGATTCACCAGAAGTGTGATGAAAATCAAAGCTTACATCACACAGTGCGTGCACACACACACAGGTTTAGTCACAAGCACACAGAGGCATTTAAAACTCAAATCACACATTAATGCAGCAAAATAGCTGTCACTTTTGAACACTGTTTACATAATTTTAATGTTTCAAACTTTGATTCTACCCAACAAGTTCCTGCTAGAACATCCAGCTAGCAGCTGTGCTTTGAAACATGGTAGCTAGTTTCCGGCTGGTCTAATCTAGTGTGGTCTAGGCTAAGCTAACTTGTCCAAGCTGTTTATACCTGAGAATACATTGTCACAATATATAGCCATTAATGGAGAAAGAAGATCTTTGCAGCCAGATGGTGTAGTTGTGACATCTGCCACTAGGGGCTAATGGAAGCCTACTAACCAAACATTGACTTGGATAAAGCTAATCAGCCAATCTCTTGTCTCGCCGAGCCAGAATTTCATACTGACGGCAGAAAGTCTGGACTCCATAGCAGCTTTCATTGGCCAATGACTGCCCAGGAGGCCATCTGATCGATATGTAAAGCGTCTTATTACAGTTTGTTTTGTTCAGGGCCCTGAAAATGTAAAGTCAATGTCCCTACAATAACAGACCGGCGTGCAGGCAATAAATCATTCTTTCAAGAATGTCATCTTCAGTCGTCAAGAGTCTATGCAGTGAACTTCACATACTATTAAATCCAGAGTTTAGTTGTTAAGCGCTCACTGCCACAGATGTAAATACAATGGCTAAGGAGTTTGGTGCCACAACGGCTTTGTTTCCAGGTGGGCTATTAGAGAAAATGACACATGTCTCCCAGAAATCCTGTAGAATTCAACCAATCAGATGATGGCTTCAAAACTCCTGATGCTATTGTCATTTTGTGTGCCTTGTGTAACCCTGGTTTTCCTGCTTTTACTTTCTCTTCTCACGACTCCCTACTGTTCACGCTATCGCGAGATTGATGCAAGTATTGCATAGAGGCCGCGTCATTTCCCTTTAAATATGGCTGCGCGCTATTGTTTGTGTGTGTGTGTGGGAGTCGATGTGTTGTGCTGCTGCAGGTAGGGGTTAACCCTGTAAATGTATTATATTGATTCATTAGACTGCCGGTTTTGAATTGTTATGCCTGCCAATTTTCTTTTAGATGTCTCCATTTCGGTTAAGACTGTGCTGTGTTGAGTGACTTAATGATACGAGAACTGGTGAGTGTCATTGGTTGTATTATACGGTGCTAATGTTAGCGCTTTTGTGTATGGCATATGGATCTGTTAGCCGGTGCTGGCGCTGGCTGTGGTTGTTATTGTATTGACTCAGATCATATATATTATGTGGTTAATTATATCGATTTTATATGAACAATGCACTACTATTGACATTTATAGCAATATTGATGTTATCGATTATGAAATGGTTTACTATTTAATACTGAGATGTAGGTTGAAACTGTTTATATGTTAATTACAGAGTACTCTTGTCGATTGTTGAATTATATTGCTATATGCAGGATAAATTTGAATCATGTACATGATAATGATGGAATATGATGATAATATGATAACATTATGATATTGTATGATTATGTGATTTATGTAAAGTGTTATTTATTGCTTGGTCCTGTTTACAGGCCAGGTTTTTTGTATTGATGGCGAGCTACTAGGCCCTGAACCAAAGACTGAGAGTGCAAGCATCTGCCGGTGTGGTAGGAGGCGCTGCAGTCGCTCCCCTCACACACCCTCGCATACCATTATACACCCTTGCACATCCTCATTACATATCTTCATGTACATTCATTTCTGCTTTATGGACTGATCTTTCTTGAACTCTCTTTGATTGTCGGACGTTGCTTATTACGTGGGTGGTATATGAACAGTTGCAGCACTTAAATTCTTCAATCCATGTATAAATTCTGAGGACACTTGAAGGGTTCATGAATAATTTTGAATTCAATACTATCTATGTGTATATGTAAATGTTGTCAACTTATTTCACTGTAATATACTTCACCACTGAGTATTGCAATCTTGTGTCTGTCTCATTGAACACACCATTTTCCTCCTTGAGCTGAATTTAGTCTTCTGATATTGGTCCATTATTTTAATCTGCTATTGCAGTATTTATATACGTTACAATAGTGTGTATAAGCGAGTAGATTTCAATTTCTGTACATTCTAATCTCTAATTGTCATACCACTCGAATTTCATACTAAGGAATTATTTTAATCCAAAAAGCAAATTATGCTCCCTTCGAACTGGTATATGTACTTGCTCAAATATTGATTTCGGATCATTTTTAACCAAAAAAAGTTACGGACTGCAGCTTTAAGTAAACTAAATTGTTGTTTAAACAAAGTCGGTTGTAAACGGTTTCAAAAACTGCTTGTTTTTTTTAATGTAAACATTTAAACTGTTCTGATGTAAACCACTTTTCAAATATAAACTACTGAATTGTTTAAATAAATATTGTAAAGTGCTTAATTCTCTCGAATGTAAACTGTTCTAATGTAAACTATACTGTTCAAATATAAACTGCTGAACTGTTTCACTGTAAAATACAGTGTTCAGGGGTAAACTACTGAACACTTCTCCTGTCAATCACTGAACTCTTCCACAACAAAACATCACAACTTCTCTCTAATTAAAAACTGATATAAAAAAATAATAATCATTCCATTTTGGGTTTTTAAAAAACATTAAAGGGGTCATATGATGCGATTTCATTTTTTCCTTTCTCTTTAGAGTGTTACAAGCTCTTGGTGCATAAAGAAGATCTGTAAAGTTGCAAAGACTAAAGTCTCAAATCCAAAGAGATATTCTTTATAAAAGTTAAGAGTTAGCCACACCTACCTAAAACGGCTCGTTCGAACACGCCCCCACATATCTACCTCACTATGTGGGAAGATATGCATAACGCCGCCCAAATGTTCACGCAAAAAAAGAAGGCGTAACTTTTATTCTCGATGTAGTTTTGTTGTTTCCGCCGCCATGTCGTAAAGACGCTGTGTGCTTCGTTGTAAAAGCGAAACTACTTTGTTTGGTCTTCCAAAAGAGGACGATATCCGCTTCGTCATGCCTAGAGCTGATCCGTGCTGGTCGCAGACTACAATGCCGGCTGTTCTGACTCAAATACTGTAAGTACGATTTTTATATTTAAAGAGTTTTTATATTTTATATTTTTTTATATTTAAAGCGAGTTTTTTGGGCAGTGTAGAGTAGGACTTGTTGTTTGTAATTTCTCCGATCACAAATGCAGGCCAATCACAGCACACCTTGCGTTTCAGACCGATGAGCTTTTGTAAAAATCGATGCGTTTCAGAAAGGTGGGGCATAGAGGAGAAACAATAATGTACAGTATGTGGAAAATAATGTGTTAAACCGCATAAACATTTAATTACACCAAATACACAAAATAATGTTCTTTTTAGCAGCATCATATGACCCCTTTAAATCCAATGCCATAAATAATAATAATAGTGTAATATTGTATCATGTGCATTCACAAAATAACAGTGATTTCGGTAAGATGATGAAGCAGTACTTCATTGTTCAAACTGCACAAAAAAACAGTTCTCTGGAAACTGCGTAAAAGTTCTTCCTTCATTCACAAGCTCACGGCACTGAGTGCACGTCCTTACTAAACTGCATGTATCTACTGAAACAACACTGACGGGAATTTTTGGTGTCACATAGAGCGAGTGTACTTATCAAATGCTGCGCTGTCTTGCCCTGAGCAGCGGTCGTGGGGGGAGGGGGGTGTGGGGATAGGAGGAGAAAAATAAACGATTGGCAGCGGCGTGTTTCTGTGCTGGAGGACAGGATTACAGTGCTGTTTCTTCCCACAAACAGAACATATTAAAATGACTAACAGCGTGAAAATAGGGGGAAATATTAACAGTTAGCGAAACATCTACAGAGAAAAAAAAAAAACTGTTTAAAAAAAACTGGATTAACCTGGCTGCCTTCTCACTAGACCCTCTGCTTTGCATGATTTCAGAACATATTAAAATGAAGCTGCATTCATCACTATCCAACACACACACACAAAAAGGAAGGAAAAACAAAACAGCAAAAAAAAAAAAAATCATGCAGCACATTTCAACATCTGCCAAAAATTAAACGGAGACAGAAAAGATATTCATTATTCATGATGGCAGCAAATGTACACACACACCTGACACATGGTGGAGGACAGGGGCGAGGAGGGAGGAGAAGGTAAAAAGAGATGAGGAGGGGAAAAACTTAATCTGTGTTGAATGAGACGAGGAAAGATGAAGGGTGAGAGAGAAGATGGGGAGAAAGAGTTTGGCAGAGGAACTAGGAGAGGTCATGTGATCAGAATGGCAGTCTTATGCTCAAAGCTGATGATCTGAGAGTGTGATCCAACTAAAAAAAAAAACTCTTAATCGACTGTCATTCATTGCACATTTCATTAATATGCTCTTAAAAATGACATTTTCATGCTGTCACACTAAACATTTTAACCTAGAGACAACTAGGGCCAAAACATATTCTGTGAAATTCAACAGAAATGCAAGGAAGAAAAAGTTCATTAAACTGATGCAATCACACACACACACACACACACAAACAAAAAGGTACCAAAACAGTGGAAGCTTTGAATCACACATACTCTTTAAAAGTTGTAATCCTCTTAAGATGCCTGTGGCAAAATCTTTCTATGGTGTGTGTGTGTGTGTGTACACACACATTCACAAGGTCAGCACTCTCATAACTCTCTTAAACGCACAGCATACAATGGTCTTAGAGAGTTGACCCACTGCATCAGTTCAGATTTGGGACTGTCATTTGATTCGTCAAGTGGCGTTCCAATAAGTTCAATGATTTACTGTCTTGTACCAATTTGTTAGTTTCCTGTAATAGCTTTTCAATTATTCAATTGAACCTTAAAGTGTAGTCAAAAATGTTATCCTTTAAAACTCATCTTTGATCATCAAAATTACATATTTAAATGTTTTTTTTCTTGTGAAAATACTTTTCTCATGCCTTAAAATAGCTTGAATGCAACTCTACACCCTTGCCTCATTTACTATACGCGGATCTATGAATACGCAAATTAGCCCCGCCTCCACTCAGTCACACACACACACCAGCCAGCCATGAGCCAGCGCCTCCTGAGGGTACTACAGTTTTAAGGAGAAAATACTCAGCAATGGTGTTGATAAATGGATTTGCACATGGTTTGTCTAAAAGCATATTAAAAACACCACATAGACAAATAAACAACATAAAAAACTTGATTTTCACCACAGGGGGACTTTAAATCTAATGACTAAATTGTCCCTAAACGTGAGTCTCTGTATCTGGCTTTCCTTCTGTTTCTGATTATCTTGGACATTCAATTGTGAATGATTCATTGAACAGCTTTGAACCAAATCAAAAGCTCAATTATAAAAATGAGAACTCGTATGGAACATGATGCCACAGAAACACAAAGTAATATCAAATTACTATTATAATTATACAGTGTCATTTTAAAACTGCAAACACTGAAGCCCACATGGAAATTCAATCACAAAGCAGCTGCCTCTCCAATATGCAACGTTTTGAAGTGGAAGAGATTGTGCTATCTGACAAAGATCAATAAAAGGAAGGATTCAGGAAGTCGTCAACACAATACAATCTTCCAGATCAGAAATGTATGAATTTAGCAAAAAAAAAAAAAAACGATTGTAACTTTAAAAGTATTCATATCTTTTGCTTCCTTAAAGACAAAGAACGATGTTTTCACCTCTACTCAAATGACCACACTTTCATATGAATTTCATCATTTCACATTACAAACTTACCAAGTTTTCTTACAGAAACAAGCGAAGTTCATTTGCCTAAGCTTGAGGCTGAAGGGGGAGTTTTTTGGGCCTTGTACAAAAACGCAAAATATGCGAGCATGACTAAATCACATTTCCGGGGCCTGTTTCCCATGCTAAGCAACACGGCTTTAAAAATTTAAACACAACAGCACTCGCTAAAACATAAGGAAATTTGGGAGGATACGAGCGAGAGCAAATCTCCCGCACGCGCTCGTGTGCTATACATGTGTAATGTGGTGTAATCTAACATTAGAGGCGGTGAAAACACTGCCGAAGAGGCATAGCCTAAAACTCTGAACTGTGTAAATGAGCTTTATCTAGTGAGGCCTGCACACGCACGCATACAAAAAAACTGTATTGAAAAGCAAAAAAGGCGACTGGCACGCTGTTACCTCTCTGATGGGGGGAGGCAGGCATTCACGAAACATACCGAACGACTCAAATCGCTGTAACGCTAAACATCATCAACATGCGAACATTTCTGGCAAAGCACACCAAACTTAATAACAACCTTCAAATTACCGCCACGCTAAACAAACCCTAAAAAACATGTGATTTACTGAGGCGAATGTAGACATGAGAAATAAAGGCTAACAAACGTACAAAAGACTTTTTTTTTTTAGTGTTAAAGCGGCGTTGTTAGTTAAAGCAGGGATGAGAGGGTGTGTAGAGCAGGAAAAACTAAATCTATACAGCGTTAATCTGCTTTAGACAGCACTCCTCTACAAACAAATTATAGGAGGCGAAGTTCAGCGATCTGCTCTGATAAAGCTGTCATTTATCAATGAATTCGCAATGCACACGGAAACTCATTAAGAGCAAAGCGGCAGTAATACTTCGAGAAGTAGAAGGAGGAAGAGAGGGAAACATCAGGTGTGCTCTGCCGTCAGATCGTTGTCCGCGGAGGTACGGTCTCGTTGGCAGATGAGAGCCCTGATAAGCGAAAGCAATTAAAAAGAATATAATTACAAAGTCACCCCTATCTGAATGAGGCCTTGATCAAAACATGCCCACGTCAATACGTCGGCCGGGATCGATGGAGTCAGGAAGGAAGGCTTTTACTGTGGCATGTTTCACACCATCAAACGGCATCACGCATGAGAGATGAGACGAGACGCACACTTAAGCTAATGAAAGACACAAAAACGCAACCAGCAACAGAACGATAAACTCTCTGACAAATGCCAGGTTGTCTTCACATTAAATGCAGTGATTCACAACCACAGGTACGCCAGGGGGATTTTGAACCCACAAAAAAGAAAAAACAATTAAAATAATAGTAATTAATGCCTTCACTTTTTTTATAGGCTTGTTTCTGAGGAAATAAAAATGGGTGTGTAATGTAGCCAAGACAGTTCACTAAAAAACTCGTGATTTATGATTTACTCAAGCTTTTGTTATTTCACACCTGGATGAATTTTTTTTTTTCCTGTAGAAGACTAAAGAAAATATTATGAAGATTGTGTTGTTTTGTTCGTGCAATGAACGTTCGGTTACCAATATTGTTCAAAATAAATTATTTTTGTGTTTTGTGATATCAGAACCATGAATTCATTAACAATCACTACCACTCAAACATTTGGGGTCTGTAAGCTTTTTTTAAACATTTTAAAAAGAACCGTCTTATGCTCCGCAAGGCTGCATTTATTTGATCAAAAATACAGTAAAAATGGTGATATTGTGAAAAATTACAATTTCAAAAAACTATTTTCTATTTTAATACATTTTAAAATACTGTATAATTAATTGTGACGGCAAAGTCTTCAGTGTCACATGATCCTTAAGAAATCATTGTAATATGCTGATTTTGTGCTCAAGAAACATTTCTTATTATTATTAATGTCAAAAAAATTTGTGCTGCTTAATATTTTTGTGGAAACAGTGATACATTTCATTTGATGAATAGAAAGTTCAAAAGAACATAATTTATTTAAAATACAAACATTCTGTAATAATGTAAAAGCCTTTATTGTTACTTTTGATCCATATCATATACATACATATACGAGAGCTTTGTAGCCTGTGTGTAGCAAGTCAACGTGGGTATTGGAGAGCTCTTCAAGTGCTTAACTCATGAACTGAGCTCACACACATACACACACACGCAGGAGAGGAGGATAATGATAGTGGTATTACAGTAACAGGCTCAAAACACTCACACACACCTGGCCCGACGGCTCGAGGACTCTCTAAGCAGTGAAATGCTAACTGCCATGCTGTGAACTGTTACAGATCCGATGATGGGGACACGGAGGCCATTTAAGAGGCAAATGAGGTCCATCCAAAACCTTCTGGATGGGGAACAAGTTCTACGTTTGCCCAGAATTTGATCAGGGTAGGTACACTGAGCCAAAACACACACCTGGGCAAAGTTTTCTTGAGGTAAAGCCAGTACACTGATGCTTGTGACATTCTTAGAGCAAAAACATCCTTCATAGATGCTTTGAGGAGGAAGATGAACTCTCTTCTCTCTCCTTCTCTGCCCAAATAGCCCTCACTTTATTTATATTTTCATCAAATAGAGAGATTTCACAGATAAAAGCTCTAAGACTTTCTCTCTCTCGGTCCTGAGGCCTTAAGGTCTTAAAGCGTCTCAGATTCTCAGGTTCTGTCCTGCATCACTCAGCGGTAGAGGGCCGGCTGAGGGAGATTATTCTGGTAGAGTTTCACAGATTATGAGGGCACTATTGGGGTCTTACTGCCCCTCTGTCAGTAGGGGTTTCATGGCCTCTCCTCGGCTCTCTGAGGGGACGAGCGGTCCATACGCAGGAGCGGAACCGGGCCTCAAGCAGGGCTTAACTGTGTTCCCCCAGCCTTGGCCCAGGGTTCAGAGGGGTAACTGGACCGGGGTGAAATAGGGAGCAGGAAAAACGAGCTTGGCTGAAGCCACCTTTTTGAAAAGACTAAGAAAAGTGGTGTCATTTACAGTAAAGGCAGAGGAAAAAGTATTGTTACATCAAGTTAGTTCACAAGAAAAAAAATATATATATAAAAAAAAAATCACAAAAAAAATAATCATGAGAAAAATATGAAAAGCATCTAATTATGATAAATGATGCTTTTTTATATAAAAAATATATATACACATTTACAGTATATATACTGTAAAACATTATTTTATTCTTAACATACTTATATGTAACAACTTAAAAAAATTATTTATAAATAAAAATGTATAGATAATACTTTTTATTTAAAATAGTATGATACACATACACACACTGTACATATAAATTATAAATGCTTTTTTAGATGAAATTTATATCTGGGAACAGTATATATATATATATATATATATATATATATATATAGTTCAAAAGTTTACATACACTTGATTCTTAATACTGTGTTCTTACCTGAATGATCCACAGCTGTTTTGTTTTTTTTGTTTAGTGATAGTTGTTCACGAGTCCCTTGTTTGTCCTGAACAGTTAAACTGCCTGCTGTTCTTCAGAAAAATCCTTCTGGTCCCACAGAATTTGTGTGTATTTGAACCCTTTGCAAAAATGACTATGATTTTGAGATCCATCCTTTCACACTGAGGACAACTGAAAGACTCATATGCAACTATTACAGAAGGTTCAAACGCTCACTGATGCTTCAGAAGGAAAAACCATGCATTAAGAGCCAGAGATGTGTACATTTTTCTTATTTTGCCTAAATACATTAGGCAAAACCTTTTGTAACAATGTAAAAGTCTTCACGGTTACTTTTGATCCATTTAATGCATCATTGCTGAATAAAATACAAAAATATTTATTTCTTAAAAAAAATTAAAAAAACTCTTATTGACCCCACACTTTTGAACGGTAGTGTAGGACTACATATATATATATATATATCACATACATATTCATCCATCCTGATGAACAACAGTGTGAACTTCACTCCAGTATATGCCAAGGTTAAACCAAATACAACAGGGGGTCTTTTACATGTAAAAGTCGTAAAGGTACAGTAAAAATGAGTCTACAGCCCAGAGAAAAGGTGGAAAATAGTCATTTAAAACTATGACTGTATGATTTTGAGATCCATCTTTCCACACTGAGGACAACTGAGGGACTCATATGCAACTATTACAGAAGGTTCAAACGCTCACTGATGCTTCAGAAGGAAAAACCATGCATTAAGAGCCAGAGATGTGTACATTTTTCTTATTTTGCCTAAATACATTAGGCAAAATACATCTTATTTTTCCTAATTCATTTAGTACTGCCCATCAGAGGCTAAAGAAGATAGTTACATGTTTCCCAGAAGACAAAAGTAAAATTTACCCTGATCTTCAAATTCAAATGTTTTCACTCCAGTTTAACTGTTCAGGACAAACAAGGGACTCATATACACACACACACACACACACACACACACACACACACACACGTCTGGTC
>NW_015624573.1:1427530-1428723 GCF_001515625.1 Sinocyclocheilus rhinocerous | reverse complement strand
ACACACACACACACACACACACACACTCACACACACACACACACACACATGTCTGGTCAGCTATCTTTGTGGGGACTCTCCATAGGCGTAATGGTTTTTATATTCTATTGCCCTACACCAACCCTAGCCCTAAACCTACCCCTCACAGGAAACTTTGTGCATTTTTAGATTTTCAAAAAACTTCATTCTGTATGATTTATAAGCTTTTGTACCCCTGGGGACCACAATTTAGGTCCCCACCGTGACATGAGTCCCCATGAGTCTGTGTGTATTCAGGTTTAAGTCCCAACCAGAATAGAAAAACAGGTACACACACACACACACATATATATATAAAATATTTCATATAATGCAAAATATATAATTCAAGACAACAACTTTAAAAGTGCTCTTTAATTCCTTATTGTTAAACGTCTCATCCCTGTTTGAAACACTGAAACGAGGGATGCTACAGTACATCAGAGAAAAAGAACCAGAAGCACCAAAATGACCATGTGGAGTCAAAATCACCAGTGTTCACACAAATTAATTAAAAACGCCACTGCCATCTGCGAACTCAATTAAATAGTTAATTTACTTTAATTTCAATTTATCTATGTTGCAGCCTGAATCAGACCGAGAGAGTGGAAAACAAAGAAGTATAATGAAAGAGTGTAACCTGGCCCTGTCCCTCCCACTGTGGGCTCTCAGGTCATGAACACCATCATTTAATTTGGTCTTGTGATTAGTTCTACTAACTCAGAACCTTTTCATAAACTTAGAAAAACTGAGAAAATGGAAGGTTACTGCGCTAAATTATTTAGTCATGATTTCTTTAGGGGGAAAAAGAGAGACAAAGTAAAACATCAGTAAAAAGTGAACATGATCGCACAAAGTTACTAACATCTTTCTCAAAACTTTGTCGAGTTTTTAGCCTGGGTTGTGAGAGAACTAGCCCTAAAGACGGCACCGCCTCACCCCGGAGGGCTTTATGTAAATCTAAAGAGCTTTGCAGTGACTGCGTTTGCCGTTTCTTTATATTAAAATACAGACCATAATTTATGAAGCGTGAACTGATGAAAATCCTCAGATCAGTGCGTCCCTGTGTGGAAGACTGCTGTTAAACGACAGAGAGGAGAGAGGGGTGAGCAGGGAGGTGTAAAATCGCTTCGCTGGAAAAGACAAACGACGACAGAGGAACGAGGGAGATAAAA
>NW_015624573.1:1327674-1427421 GCF_001515625.1 Sinocyclocheilus rhinocerous | reverse complement strand
TAAATTCAATTTATCTATGTTGCAGCCTGAATCAGACCGAGAGAGTGGAAAACAAAGAAGTATAATGAAAGAGTGTAACCTGGCCCTGTCCCTCCCACTGTGGGCTCTCAGGTCATGAACACCATCATTTAATTTGGTCTTGTGATTAGTTCTACTAACTCTTTTTAAGTTAGTATTAACAGTTTTTCTAAAACTGAGAAAATGGAAGGTTACTGTTCTAAATAATTTAGTCACGATTTCTTTGGGGGGAAAAGGGAGATAAAGTAAAGCCACAGTGAAAGTGAAAATGATCGCACAAAGTTACTAACATCTTTCTCAAAACTTTTTTAGCCTGGGTTGTGAGAGAACTAGCCCTAAAGACGGCACCGCCTCACCCCGGAGGGCTTTATGTAAATCTAAAGAGCTTTGCAGTGACTGCGTTTGCCGTTTCTTTATATTAAAATACAGACCATAATTTATGAAGCGTGAACTGATGAAAATCCTCAGATCAGTGCGTCCCTGTGTGGAAGACTGCTGTTAAACGACAGAGAGGAGAGAGGGGTGAGCAGGGAGGTGTAAAATCGCTTCGCTGGAAAAGACAAACGACGACAGAGGAACGAGGGAGATAAAAAGTGGAGGAAAAAGATGTACTAGTGAATCAGAACATCCCTTTCTACTTTCGCAGCAGCCCAAGACATCCTATTCCACTCTTCCTTGATTCGTCCAGATTAATTCTTCACCCATTTCAAAAACAGCATCCTCAAATGCTAATATATCAAAGTTCTTGAGAGCCAAGTACGTTTGTCTAGATTTTTCCATCCCTGAAAATCGAATGTGAAAATTACTCAAACTTACTGACGCTTTTTACAATTTAAAGAGGCAGCTACGTGACAAAAGAAGCCTGAAGGTAAGCCTGAGGCAAAATCATGTCATGTTAAAAAACATTTTGTTAAATACATAACACTATAATGCACCGCATAAAAAATGGATAGTCATTTTTTGATTCACTAATTTTACAGAGTTATTCAATTATTTCTGTTTTTCACTTTACGTGAAATTTCAGGAAAAAAAACTGGCTGATAAAACTTAATACTACAGCAGCCATTTTAAGTGTACTTCTCGATGACAAAGCTCAAAGACCAGGCCGTGTTAGCGAAATGACGATAAACCAAAGGGAGTGCCCTTTAGAAAATATTCAAAACTATTCCAGATTGTGTTTACAAGACCATGATGACATTACCATGTGCCCCACAGATTCGCTCAGTGAATGCGTGTCTTCAGGGCTGCTCTAATCCATGAACTATGGCAATTTCAACATTTCCATTTATTTTGTGTTTTCAGAGATTATCACAGCGTCCTATTCATTTGTTTTTCCAACCTGCATCTTCTGCCTCACCTCAGGTCTTTAAGCGTGCAAAAGGGGGTTCTTCTAGCAACAACATAAACACACATAGAAAAGTCATAAACAAAGCCTTTAGGCTTCCCTGTATCTTCACTCTGAATATGTAGCCATAGTGCAAGTGTCTCCAGCTAATCCCATTTGACTATTCATGCTAAGGTCATCTTATACGCCACACTCAGAGGAAACAACCTCAGCATACAGCAAGAGAATGAAATCATAATCCGTACGAAGTGCGTGTGGGATAGAGATCGAGGGAGCACATGATCAGAATAAATGGAGTTCTGCTGGAAATATGACATCTTCGATCAAAAACCAAATACTGAAGTCATTCTGATGGACCAATCACTGTGGGTTTAATCGGACTGATGTGGTGTGTCCAGTGGTGTACTCACTGGGCAATTCGGAGCACAAATCCAACGTATCCATGAGTTGAAGCTTGGACACCACTTGCTGTTTCTGAGGAAAATTTGCTTATTTGCCTGATGTGTGTGTGTGTGTGTGTGTGTCCTCACAGGCCACTGAATTTGGGTAATTAAATGTTTAAGTTGGGCAGGACTTCTCAGGCGCGGACACACACACAAGTGCTGCGCTGTGATAAAACCCTCGCTATAATTAAATATGGACTAAATTATAACGCACACACTCGCAGGCGTAAAAATAAAAACACTCTGCCTGTAGGGATTTAATCTGACCATGTATAAGCCCCTCTGCAGCAGCCCGACGCCTCGCTCTCATTCACACTTGGTGGGCTTCCCTTCGCCCCCTGCACCCTTCACCCCACACCCTCAGCCAGTGAGGGACCGCAGAGCCAGTTAATTAGACTCACTAAAGCATTGAGTGAAGAGAATCATAATGCATATATAACGATTCTACAGAGCAACTAATACATGCCTGTATTCAAATGCTCGGAGTGAAGCATGCAGGAAGAGGACAGAAAGAAGATGAGAGGGATGGAGTGAGTGGTCCTGGATATCAAAAAGAGAAGGTAAAGGGGAAATGAGAAATGTGGCACTGTTGGAAAAAATGTGTGACTGAAATAAAGAGCCTGTAAAGATGACAGTGAAACTTGGTCTTCTCCTGTAGGATATACCAGAATGACACACCCAAATTATGATTCACTTTCCATTAAAAACATGTGATCTGGAAGTTTGATAGAAATCAAGTCCCAACACCCAATGTTCTAAAGTTAGGAGTCAATAAGATTTTTTTGTAAAAATTTTTAAGAAATTCATACTGTTATTCAGAAAGGACACATTAAATTGATCAAATGTGACAGTAATGTATTTAGGCATGTATTTAGGCAAAATAAGAAAAATGTACACATCTCCGGCTCTTAATGCATGGTTTTTCCTTCTGAAGCGTCAGTGAGCGTTTGAACCTTCTGTAATAGTTGCATATGAGTCCCTCAGTTGTTCTCAGTGTGAAAGGATGGATCTCAAAATCATAGTCATTTTTGCAAAGGGTTCAAATACAAAAATTCTGTGGGACCAGAAGGATTTTTCTGAAGACACTTTTTTTGCCTGATTATAGTTTTTTCAAACTACCATATGCATTTTTTTTAACATTTCAGTTTTTAGTGTGATTATTATATGTGAAAAGAAATAAAAACAGTTGAATACAATAGTTTGGGTTCTGTTGTTAATTATAACCTTTAATATTATAGTTATGTACCAAATGAGAGGGTTCCTTGTAGAGTTTAAACTAGCATTAGTTGGGAGAGATTTTCTTCCTTAAGAAAACCAAGCTACATGTATCTGTATCGATAATGGCATCAGCAGATGTTATTATGAATAATGAGTTATCGGTATCGGTTGAGAAATTTAGTATCAGTGCATCCCTAGTAACAAATATAAAGTTTACAAAAATACAGGTAACCCAAAGACTAGTATTCATCTACCAAAAAAGATAAATTCTGTAGCTGTGTTCCAAACCTAATGGAGCTGCGTAACAGCATATGAAGGCATCATAGGTTAATTCCCAAAACAAAGCCTTTACCAATAGGTACCCGGCTTGTAAGCAACCCATTTTACAAAAATCTAAAGCTGCATTGCATCACAATCCCAGAATGCATTGTGACAAGCTCAGTAAAAATTTAAGATAGCTAATGAGGTGAAAAATACCAAATACCAAATTCAATACCAAAAGTCTAAAGACAGAAAAACTATTTTGGTCTATTTATTAGTATAACTATTTTAGTCTATTTTGTTTTTGATACTAATTACAGCAATTATTGTCAGCACAACAACACACTAACATCATACTCTATTGGAAATAAGAGTGATAATGTGGTGAGGAAGATTTACCTTGGGCGAGGACGAGGTAAACTCTCTACCTATAACAGCTGAGACAGCTGAGGGTGCCAGAGCCGGTGGAGTGGGTGTTCCTTCAGGAGCTGAGGTCTTTGGTACAGGGCCTCCAGGGGCCACAGCAGGGTTGGGTCCAGCACTAGGAGGCAGAGGGGCCTGGCGTTTGGTGCTCTTCTCGGAGATGCTGCTGTCTACCTCGGATGTGACTGCACCAGAGGATCTGGGCTCATAGAATGGGTTTGATCTAAAAGTGGGAGAACAAACCGCCATATCAGCAAAATAACAATTTGGCGAATCACAGTAGAAATGGGACACTTGTGTTTTTGTTCACACTACAGGTAATTGTCAATTTAGTATACTTAGCCAGTTTAAAACATTTAGATTTTCTGCACCTTTCTACTTGTCTGTATATTACGCTGGCAAATGTGTGTGTGTTGTTGTCTTCAGGTAAACATCAGCAAACATTATTAGCCAATAAAACGCTCTACTGACTATGAGAAGGACCAGGTGCTCCAGAGGTCACACCTCATGAACTTTAACCTATGGCCTCGTCGGAGAGCTCACTGACAGACGGACACAGACGTCCGCTGGCATCAATACACACTGCTGTGTAAAGACCCATCACTCACCAGAGGCACACACATGTACATGAATACACACACACACAATGAGGAGACAGAGCTGAGAAAAGACTGAACAGGTATTCAGCTGAAAGACAAGGTTAAAGACACAAAGTATCCCAAGCTCCCAAGCTTACGGACAAAGACAGAGAGCGAAAGAGCGAGAGTGAGAAAGGAGGGAGGAAAGAGCTGACAGCAATGCAAATAAGTTAAGAAAAGAAAGAAGTGGAAAGTGCAGTCAAAACAAATGGAGGTGAAAGAGAGGACGAGAGACAGAGAGTGAAAGCAAAGCAGAAAGAGAAGGTAGAGGGATCAGAGAACAGTAGGCAATTTTTTTAAATATGTCTCATGTATCGTGTGACTAAGCAAAAATGATAATTTAAAAATAATGATCATTTTAAAAGGGTAATTTCTAGATTATTTTTGTAAAAAAAAAAATTAAAAATCAGTAACTTTTGTTAAATATTAATATACAGCTCGCATTTAGTATAAATATATAATTCAAAAGTTTAAGCTCAGTAAGCTCCGTTTTTAAAGAATCCATACTTTTATTTGGAAAGGATGCATTGATCAAAACAGTAAAGTCATTTATAATGTTACACAAAATATTTTAAATAAATGCTGATCCTTAGAACTTTTTATTCATCAAAGAAATCTAAAAATGCATTGCAGTTTTCACAAAATATTAAGAAGCACAACTGTTTTTAGCACTAATAATAGGAAGAAATGAGCAGCAAATCAGCATATTAGAATGATTTCTGTAGGATCATGTGACAATGAAGACTGGAGTAATGGCTTGTATACATGTATATATATATATATATATATATATATATGTGTGTGCTGTAGTAGAAAGTGACAGTTATTTAACATAGGAAAAATAAACATTTCAGCTTTATAAAGTTACCCTCCTCTGCTCTCCTGTTCGCTACATAACGTCAGGTTTGGAAACGTGCGTCCCTGCTGGAGCACTGCGAGTAAGTGCGAGAAATGCAGAGATGAACAGACAAGGCCAAAGAATGTGGGGAACAACAGAAGCCTTGTTCCTGCTGAAAGAACTCCCTCACCACTTTCTTCTCCTCCGACAAGTGCTTTTCTCCTTCGCTCAAACACGCGCACACACACTCACGCACTACTAATGAACAGTAGAAGAGCAAACAGAGATTTTGTGTGTTCCAGAACTGTTTTGATAACTCAAAAATAACCACTTAAAATGTTCTGCTCTAACCTACAGCCCCTCCAACAGAATATCCCAGAATTCCTTGACTCACTCATCTAGCTCCTCCTCCTCTGTCTTGGTTGTGTTGGCGTACAGGTATTTGCTCATGTCCACCGGCCGGACATTCTTCCTCTTGCTGCTTCTGGGTGGAGAAACTTTAGGCTGGGGTTCGCGTTCAGGTTCATCAAACGGGTTGCCATGTTGAGAAGAGTCCATTTCTATGTCAGCCTCATCAAATGGGTTTGAAGGATAAGAGGTGTTCTGATCATATACAGGCTCCTGATCTCTGATAGTGGACCGCACATGGGGCTTAGGAGATGGTTCTAGAAATACACAAGCAAAAAAAAATGCACATCCACACCTGTATTATATAAATTAAACCTACCATTACAGTACTATTAAATGTATAAACATGAAGAGAAACTATAATTGAAATAAAAATTATGAATAATCTCATGATCATATTAGACAGTTACAGTTACAGTTTCTGTAATAATTTCTGCATACTTTAAATAAAATACATACATGGATCTATCGTTCACAATAAGATCTTTAACATGCATTTAGAAAATAGATTTTCATTTCATGTCAGTTTAATCACCAACTAGTCAATTAGTTGTTTTTGAAAATAGTATCAAATGCATTTACATAATTAAATATCTTAAGAACACTTTTCCAAAATTCAGCTGCAGTAAACATTCCCTTTTCACTTAATACATCATCATGCATCTCAGATTTTGTTAATGAGTACAACCTGCCCTGTTGATAAAGGGGCAAAGGGGTCATACAAAGGGTCAAGGGTCACTCCTTACCATCCTCATCCGGGTCACCAAAGGGGTTAAGGTCAACCGGGTCAATAGGTTCATCGAAGGGGTTAGAGCTCATGTTGCTCTGGTCTTGGTCCTCCTGATCCAGGAAGTTCAACTTACTGATCAGCTCTAAACCATCAATATCCATCCACAGTGATAACAGAACAGGAAGGAAGAGAGAAGAGAACATCACTCATCAGTCCAAAACAATAAGCGAGGACAACCGTTGAATTATCAGGTGAAGCTTTGAATGAAAGCAAAACTGTGGCAAAAACAACCAATAAATAAACTGTTGGCATCTGCATTTTGAAGTGAACCACACAAAGATCCTTCAGGTCCAAAGAGTCGTATGTTCCAGAAGAGCTGATGCAGTGTTTTATTCTGAACTACTACTCACAACATGAGCCAGTGGGCCAAAAAAAAACTGTGTGTGTGTCGGGTGACAGAGTGAAGTGCTCTCTGAGGTGATAAGAAAGGTGTGACGTCTCTGTTCGCGCCACCACCATGTCACCCTGACCCATATTAGGCCATCAGAGTACTCATGACCAGTGGTGTCTTTAAGAACACGTGTTCCAGGATCATCAACTCCATGGTTACAGAAACAAAGCTTTTCGGGGGTAGTTGGGTTCACTACAAACTGCAGAAGGTGGAACGAGGACACAAGATCACAAATGAAAAACGCTAAAAAAGGAGAAATATAGCATGTGGAAAAAAATAATATCAATGAACAGATGCTCTATAACACAGCACAACCACAGGGATGGAAGAAAAGAGGAAAAGGAGAAATACAGATATAGTGAATGAAAGTGAGAGTGAGATAGTGAGAGAGTGTGAATAAAAGAATGAAAGAAGGTGAAAGCTGAAGGACCTTCAGAAGAGGAGGCAGGTTTATTTGCTTGCTTTAGGCAGTCATCTGGTTCTCCATCTATAGAGCTGAGAGCATTCAGCTGCCTCACAATCTCTGCAAACAGCACAACATACAATCAATAAACACACACACACACACACTTGCACACACGCTAACCTGTATAATGCAAAGAGAGGTATGCAATACATACAGACAATATCTGTGTGTGTGTGTGTGTGTGTTGAGGTGTGTCTCTCTGAAAAGAGCCAGAACTGCGTCTTCGCTCTAACAAACTGAAAAACAGATCGGACGTAATCTCTATGGCAACAAAGAGATTCCTAAACCAATACGATGAATAAACAACTCAAGCATTTCCATAGGAGCTCCATACATACACTTATAAAGGGATAAAAGCACATGGGCTTAATGTTAAGACTCCACCATCTGGGGGGTAACGGGAGGCTGGATTATATCACAATGTACCACACACACACACACACACACACACACACACAATCACGCACACATAGACATATGCACATGCAAACACAAACATACACTCATAGGACATGTATTGGGTGGACATTCCTTATACACCGAGATCAAGCTGTGTATGTGTGTGTTTCACACTGTGTATGAAAGAAAAAGCAGCTAATAAACTATGACCAAAAACAGAACAAATGTAAACAAGCACAGCAATAAGCCTCAAAATGCATAAGTAAATGGACACTTGTGCACATACAGAAAGAAACTAAACCACAAAAGGAAAAAGGTAACTGTCACTCAAATGAAACTGAACTGAGACTGGACAGAAATCCTGAAGAGAACACCAAAGATGACATGCTGAAATTTACAAGGGACCAAAAATCCCAAAAATTATTGCTCTCGGGATGTGAAGAGACTTTCAACCAGCATAAAATTTATTTAAAATTTTATGTTTCAGCTTCAAGTTATGATTTTCTTTATTGCTTATTTGCATTTTTGAAAACTTTTGAATAAATTTACAACTTTCTTGAACCCACACGTCTGACATGGATCTGATTTTGCATCCGTTTTTGGAGGCACCGCTGGGATCTCATCGATCCATTGAACTATTGTTGATGCTCCGCAAGGCAAAATAGAGAGTTGAGTATCTCTTCTATTTTTCTGTGGGTTTTCTGCTGTACGAACTGTCGAGTCTAAGAGCTATATCTTGCAGACCCATTTCATTCAACATTCTTGACTGCAGCAAGAGAATGAATTTGGGGTGGACGATGGTTTAATCGTGAAAACTGGGCGCGCTCTGTGGAGGGGAATGGTGATTCGCGGCATTAAATGCGTTGTACACTGTCCAGGGTTTACTGCAGTGTGGATAAGTATTTGTGTTATACACTGTTGAGGGTTTACTGAGGTGTGTAGCGTGAGCTGTTCAGGGTTTACTGCAGCGCAACAATATTTTGAGACACGCTGTGCAGGGTTTACTGCAGCGTGCTGGTCGGATCTGATGCCGTTCTCATTTGGATATAGGCTCGGGGATTAGACTCGAAGATTCGGCTTTAGCAGAACCACACCTTGCGATTAATTTGAGATCCAAATAAGTGTCAGACGGTGATCTAAAAAAGATTAAAAGAAAGAAGTTAATAAAAGTAATGTAACGTAAAGTTAAGTAGAAAAAAAAAAAAAAAAAGAGTAGAATAACTCTACCTATTTCTGTTATTTCTGTTGGAGGTGTCAGCATACGGATTAATGGCATATACATTGACTAGAGGAGGTCCTACTGAGTCTCTGACTGCCCAGATGGCAAGAACTGGCTTGGGAGAGAAAGAGAAAATCATACAAAAGATGATAAAAGATGGATTTAAGGAAATGTGGGGACCGCGTAGACAGAGTGACTGGTTGATGAAGGAAGTCAGTGATAGTAAGAAGCTGTATGTGGATTGCTCAGGCAAAAGGAGTTTTTGACAGATAGGAGTGGAACAGGGTTAAACGTAAGCGAGTTGGCACAAGCTGCGAAAGATGCCACACAAGATGTGTGGGACTCGTTATCTATTGTAACTAATGAGCCAAAATCAGCTGTTGAGAAAAGTCCCAAAGTTGAAGATATTTTTCAATGGCAGGAATATGCTTCACAGTTAAAAAGAGCAATTGGAAAAGCTGGAAAGGATTTCACTGATACTTCTGCTAACGGAGGTATTCAGGTTGCGGCAATTTCTCCTGGCAGTTTGGAGAAAGCTGAGGCTGAGTGGGGTGAATATGTGAAATTATACACAAAACTACCACAATATGGTGACATTGATAATGAAAAGAAAACCGAGCCAACTGCTGGACAATTGAGTCCAGGAGAAGAGGAGTCAACAGCGACTGGTCGAGTGGGGGTGTATAGGTCGATGGGTGTCAGAGATCTGAGCAGCATTGTAAACGCTCCGCCGATTATGAAATCAAACTACACTAATTCTGATTTTTTGGGGGTTTATGGGTTTATGGGTAAACCGTTTATGGGTCTTGACCGTTTATGGGTCTTGACATACTAAATCAGATTGAAGCTGACATATTGTTGACAAGAGGGCAGCTAATGGATCCTTCATTGTCCACACCCATATCAATACTCAATGAGACTGGAATTCCTAGAATGCTGTGATTCGAACTGTGGAAGAATCCACTGATTCTTCAGTGATGCAATATTTCTCTGAAAATTGGCCAAATTTATGGTCTCTCAAACAAAGAAAGAACCAGAAAGATACAAATTTCTAAATGTACACGCCTATTTTTAGATGTGTAAAGTGACGATCTGATAAAAATAATCCCAGAAATACTGAGTGATGATTTAATCTGATTCTTTGTGCATATAGAAGGTTTAAATGACAAAGAATGACATCATAAATCTGTTCCAGTCCCAATATTATCGTTGCAAGTTCGGATAATGTATTGGACTGAATTCTGGGTTGGTGGAAACACTGTGTAGGCACACAGTAGCATTTAGTAGCATTTTGGGAAAACTTAGAACTTATGTTTTGTTTTCAGAAGATACGATTGCGTTTGACTGCAATGAAAGAGTTTGTTTATCGCGTTCTGGCCTCCACCATGACTCTGGCTAAAGCTGTAAACGTAACAGAGACTTGTCATGAGTGGAAATTTGTAATGTCTATATTTACTGATGTTTCGGCAAAAGACTAATTTTACTGTTAGATTGCAAAAAAATAAAAAAATAAAAAATTCTGCCACTCAGCATCACAGCCAAATGCCAATTTCCAGTGGAAAATTATGTTTGTATATGAGCTGATTTGTTGTAAACGAGTAACATATTTGGGTCAGATCACCTGATTTAACACCACTGTTGAACAGGTAAGTTGACGGGTACACTGTTGACGGGTAAGATCCTCTTTTGGCCAAGCGGAGGGCAACCTAAGGGAGGGGGTCACCGCCACTGGGCACCTGCCCAGAAGGGAGGTGTTATATGTGAGATGGTAGCAGAGTTGAGCGGATGCTTGATAGGCCTAAAGCATCGTTAAAGGGGGAACTGTAAAAAGTTACAGCAGACAGTCTGCCTCAGTCTGTCTGTCAGTCAGTCACACCCTGAGGAAAAGGAGCTTATTTATAAAGAGTTAATGGCAATGGGCTTTCAAGAACCATCTGAGACCATGTGATGACAGCCATTTTTCCAGTGAGACGGAAGCTTTTTTTTTTTTAAGACTCTTAACTTTTATAAAGAATATCTCTTTGGATTTGAGACTTTAGTCTTTGCAACTTTACAGATCTTCTTTATGCACCAAGAGCTTGTAACACTCCAAAGATAAAGGAAAAATTGAAATAGCATCATATGACCCCTTTAATTTATAACAGGATCATGAAGTTGGTTGCTTAAAACTGTATAAAAAATGTGGGGATCAGCTTTATGATGAATCCCTGAATGTATGAGGCTGTGATGATATTGAACTAATATGTCTATATCGTAGTTTTTACTCATGCAGGTCTTTAAGACATGCCATAGGACAAACCCAAGACATGGTGGTGGCTAAAGATGAAGACTGCTTTTACGGAAGAGATGGTAAGGAGAGAAGGGCAAAATCCCAATTGGACAGTCCTTGTCCTCGAGGACCTTTTACACATTTGCAATTGGATTTCATTTCTCTACTCTCCGATCATGGGTATAAATATGTATTCGTCATTGTCTGTAAATTATCACGATGGGTAGAGGCTTTTCCGCTACGTACAGCTACAGCTGAAAAGGTTGCCGAAGTTTTGCTCAGAGAGATTTTTCCCAGGTGGGGAATTTTTGAGTCACTGGACAGTGTCCAAGGAACTCATATTACAGGGAAGGTTTTGAAATCCTGTATGAAAATTCTGGGCGTGAAACAAAAATTCCAAATTCCTTATAGACCTCAATCGAAAAGTGTGGAAGCGCAAAATAAATCGATCAAAATGGCTTTACGAGCAAAATTGAGTGAGTATGATAGTGGATGGTTTCGACACCTACCAGCAGAATAAAAATAAAATGAGAAACAAAACAAACAGAATAAAATAAATAATAATAATAATAATAATAAATAAAACTGAAAAGAAAAAAACTTTTAGAATAACAGAATAAAAACAAAAGATTTAATAAAAAAAGAAACAAAAGAATAACAGAAAAAAATGTAATAGAATAGAACCAAGAAACAGAACAGAAAATAACAAAAGAATAGAATAACTATGAAAAAAGAAACAGAAAAAAATAATGGAGAAATCAAAATAAAACCGAACAGATCAAGAAATAGAACCGTTTACAAACAGACATTACAAACTGCAGCCCTGTGGTGGTTTTATGCATGTATAGAAACATCAGATTCACCTGCAAAGGGTCTTCAGATGAAAATGAGCAAGTCTCACCTGTGATCTTGGCGGCCTTCTCCTCCTGGTTCACTCTGTTCTCCTCATCTTCCTCATTCTCTTCCTCAAAATCATCCAGATTACCAATATCAGCCTGCTTCATGCTCATCAGACTGGCCAGACTCTGCATATCTTCATCACTACACACAGAACGAGAAAGAAATAAAAGCACAATATTTTTGATGAAATCATTCATAGATGAGACACAGTACCCAGTTTTTGCATTTTCTGCACTCATTTTGAGGCTAAATGGATTTGAAATGGATTTAAATACAGTAAAATTAAGAATGGATTGAGAACCGTTCACTTATTTCCTGATAACACCTTCCCCAGATTTGAATAAAACACTGACAACTGTTAGTAAAGAGTGAATATGGCCTTCCATTCACTGTGCTTTTGTGTAAAAAGCATTTTGTTATACTGAAGGAGATGGACAGAAGAAGAGAAGAAAGCCAGGTTGACAGAGAGAGCGAGCGAAAGATGAACGTGTAAACGAAATGCCCTTCATGGTCCTGCTCATAAGAGGCAGTGCAATACGGACATGCATTCCAGCCAGGGCATTCACAAGCACGGCGAGATAACGCTCCAGGGTTAACTCCCTCTCTCCCTCCCAATGTCCCTGTCTTCTCCTTCTCTCTGTCTATCTCACACTTCTTTATGGATGCGGTCCAGTCTTTCTTTGGCAGGCATGGAGCTTATTTGAACTTATGTAATGGGGTTTATTTGTGTGCTGTTGACATCATTCCCATGGGTTAAGAGCGGTTACACTTCCGCCGCATAACCTCTGTCACACACACGCCACAAAAGCCACACACATATCTCATATAGCACAACGGTGAAATCACATACACTCATACACGCTTCTTGCTTCCTTTATTTAGAGGCAGGCAGAGATCAGAAAGAAAAAAAGAGGGAATCGTGGATATTGCAAGACGAGTGAAGGAAAGATATTTACACACTCAGGGCCAGTGGCTGGAAATATTCCATCTGACTTGTTTGTTGTGACGCGCATGTCAAAAAGCAACAGCTCACGTCTGGGGTGACAGGATTTGATTTATTTTAGTGTATGCCAGGAGAACGTGAGGTACAGCCTTAAATTTGTGTTTCCTGATATTTTCTGAACAACAGTACCCAGGGTACAACATTTGCATTCTGGCAAGCAGAGAATAGAAATAATAGAAAACATTCAAATGGAAATAATTCTATTGATATATTCTACTCTATTTTCTATAATAATAGAAATAAATATTCATTTATAGTAATCGAAATTTGATTGCCACAATTCTGACCAATGAACTGTATTTTAATGACAAACTAAAAGAAGATCACTCAAAGTGGCAATCGCAGAATCATATTAGATCTTGGATTGCATGTTCTTAAAGCATGAACACTCTGTAGTATGAACACTACCGCTCCATACTACATCTGGCATGTTAGCCATGTGACCTACTACATTAGTCATTAGCCTCAATGGATAGTAATGCGTCCATTGAAAGCATACCTACAAAAAAATCAGAGTATTTAAGCCACAGTCACACTTGACTTTGAGCATGCAAAATTTCTTTGTACACTGCAACCGTCGTGATATGACATCACACTCCACAGCATCTTTTTAAAAACTTCAATTCAACACGTAACATAAGAATACATCTAAAATGTAAAAACTTACAATCTACTCCATTTTCCTGCAGCGGTGCAGTTTTAAATTTATGTTTGTTTAATTCCACTATGAGGTCATGCTTTGACGTATCGATCTGCTCATTCACATGATACGAATTCACAGGTCAGAGTTCACCAAGCCTACTGTAAACTTAGGAACGCAGCAAAATGCGAAACTTTTCGCACAAGCTTGCATTTCCAGTCTGATGCATTCACGTGCATATGAATGGAAGTCAAGGGAAACAAAAAGTGCAGTGTGACCGCCCCTTTAGCTATACTACTCATATGACATATTGCTTTTTGCATACTCTTAGTAGAGAACTAGGAATATTCGTACTAAACAAGTGCATATTTGTACTAAATGAATAGTATCAGGCTCTCTCTATGAAACTCTACCTGTCAAAATCTTAAAGATCATGATTTTTGGAGGAAAAAAAGTCATTTTTGTCAAGTTCTTCAATAAAATAAATACTTTATATATCAAAGATAAAGCTCTTACATTATTTAGCCAAATACTAAATTAATTATACCCATTCAGATCAATTGGCAGAACGATTGAGCATATATATGTGTATAAAAGGCCTCTAATTCCCACACTGGCCAGAACATTCCAGAGAGCGAAAGAGAGAACAACCTCACTGGGGTGCATATGAAGACAGGATGAAATCATAGAGGAAGAGGAAGAGAGGAAGGGATGAGAGGGGGAGAGATCCAGGGAAAGGAATGCTGGGAATGTCAGGTATTGTCACTCCCTGTAACTGAGGCAAAAAAAGAAAGAAATGCACAGAGAGAAAAGGAATAAGAGCTTAATTTGAAGTGGCAGCATTCCTTCAGGGTGGGTGTAGTCAGCTGGTTTTAGATGGTGTAGTGGGCTGCTCTTACGTGGCTTTGCCCTCTCGCAGAAAGATGCAGGACAGGGAGAACTGAAGTGTTGCTGAAACCACTTTCTTGGACAGCGGCTTGAACTTGAGCTTGACGTCTGTCTGTGTGGGCATGGCACTGGCATACTGCTTCATGTTAATGCAGCTGGTGGCCAGCGCTTTCCGACGACCCGACGGAGATTCCTAAAATAACACACACAAAAAACAGAGAGATGCTTAAATACTTCTTAAGCTGAAAAAATAAAAAATTAAACTCATTTACTTCAATTGCTAACAACACAATACAAAAAAAACACAGATAAACTGACATCAGTATGTTTTTAACAGTTTCAAACTCTAAGAATTTGCATATGACAAAATAGCCCCATGGTGCTTTACTAAGAAAAAAAAACAATCAAAAAGAATGAACGAATGTTACTAATCCTTAGTTACACTTACGGGTAAAATCGTCACCTGTTTTAACATGTTCAAAGCCCACACACACACACTAACACCGGGGGAATCCGGCACTCCTGGAACATGTGCATACAAGTTTATATAGACTGTCTCAATGGAGTATAAACTCTGAACAGAATGATAAAAATGATAGCAAATAGAGTGACACTGAATTCTCTATGGTGAGATAAAGCTTCACTTTGATAACATCATGTCAACAACTTTTCAAACAAAGAAAGGTCACATTGAAAGTAAAAGGCGTTCATTTGCCTAAATCATTTAAATAATCAAACTCGGTATTAGTTCATCACCTCTAAGACCAGCAGAGTAAACATACCCAGTCATAATGGTCAATGGCACCCCCTTGTAGGTAAAAGGACTGGAATATTCTAAAGGGATTAGAAAGGAAAGCTGAACTGGCTATTATTCTGCTCTCCAATTCATTGGATTTGTTTATGGTTAGTGAAGTCTAGTAAACATCAATTCTGATATCTCAGGTTATGGATTCAGATTGTGTTTAAAAAAAATAACAATGATAATGGTTTTAAAAAAAATAAGAGAGGAAAAGGGTTTGACACCAGCCATGTGCCAAAATGACTTTAGGGCGACAACATCTAAGAAAAACGGAACAGAACAAAACACTGGGCCACCTGCACACTTTCCATTTGCCAGATAGGTCGGAAACACAGTTGGAGACATTTCCTGACCTGCCTCCTCTTATTTAACAAAGCCAAATAAATATCATCACTTTTATTGTTTGTTCTTGAGGCATTTTCTCAGCTTGCTGACTAAGTATCAGCAATTTCCTCCCGGATGAAAGTACCACGCTCAACCTGTGAAACATGTTTTGACACCATCACACAGGCCACAGTGCAGGGATAGGCAATACAGAAAAATATCAATAAAGATCTCTCAATATTCTTCAGCCCTTTGATGATACTCAATACATATCTAAATATGGCTTAAATTATTTTTTTTAATTAGAGGAACATTTTAATAAAACAGCCAGTATATTTAATGATTAATGCAAGAAGTAAAATACTGTAAAAGTTAAAGATCATCAGTTTCCCCAGTTAATTTCACCAATATTAATACCTATTAATAATATTGCAATATTAATCAACAAATTGTTATGAAAACATTTGACACTAATACATTCACTTGTTAACATCTAAATATAAATTAAAGTACAGAGAAAGAAAGGGAGGGATAAGAGAAAACTTTTAAATCCATTTAGAAAACTAATAATTTGTTATAATCATATAAAAGCTATTTTAATCTGCCAATTAATTATTTTTCATAATTTAATCATTTAATTAGTATATACAAAACAAATGTTTAATATAGAGCATTCTTTTATGAACATATTTGAGTGAAATGCAACTATTCACTGAATCAGAATCATGAACTGGTTAAAAAAAATCAATTCAATTCACCTAAATTGACAATTCGAACACTGGAAACGACTCAAACAAGAAACGTAATGGTCTGATTATTTCTTTTTTCTCCGTCTCATTTACATTTTTACACATTTACACTCTGTACAAGTTTATTCTCTCGCTGTAAGCCATTATTTGGCTTTCTTTTCAGCAAGCACCTTTCATTTCAAGCTTTCTCTACGGGCGAGATATAAGCCATACTGGCCTATTTTTCTGTCTTTTATGCTCTCTTCACTTTTATCTCATCAGGCCTGTTGCGCAGAGTAATCCAAAACAAAATGAGCAGAGAGAGAAATGAAGGCCCCGTGTATAACCTCTCAAAGAGCCTGCATTCATACACTTGCCTGTGCGCATATGTGGAGTGACTACATATAGATCTCCAGATAGAAATCTCGCTCGCAGGCGCACGAGTGCGTGTTTGCATGTATCAGTGGTCCCGTAGGTAAAGAGGAGCCCTTATCAGAGCAGTCTCAGGAAGATTGAGACGCAGAGAGCTGAAGAGTGACTATTTTCGCCTCAGAAATGCCTCAATACAGCTCCATACACAGGACATAAGGGCAGCACACACTGACCCTTCTTCCGGTTTGCTGAAGGTGATTAATCTGACCGAACGGCATCGACGAAGAACACCCCACGTGCTGGTGGCTGAAACACAGACAGAGACATAAAGCGCCTGAGCGCTGACCCGATCAAAACAACAGTGCCGCCTGCCAATCTCGCACACAGACAAATTACCCACAATCCCCCACTCCAGCTGGGACGGGAGATGGTCCTCTGCGACTCCTTCAGTAAATGAAAACGATAAAAGGGAGAAAAAAACCTGCGTCTAAGATTCAAAACCGCTCGCCGACGAAGCCACTTGACATTTGTGTTGACATTTGAGCCCCTGTTGAATCGGTCGGAAATACAGCATGTCATCCCTGAAGAATCCAGCGCTCCAAACCGTGTCTTATCGCTGAGATTATGCACTGGCATTATACCGAGCTAATAGTGCATGTAGGTCCTTTATGAATGAATTTCAAAATGCATCAAACCCTTAAGAAGGATTTAGTCCTTCTCCGAAAAAATACTTAAGAATATGCAAATATGCAGGGAAGAATTAGGTTTAACAGGTTTGACGAGCGCAAACAATGAGGGTGTTCTTTTCCCTGGCTGCCGGTGTCAATCAGAACCCCAGATTACCGTCCAGGGTTATGACAATGTGTAAAATGAAAAGAGACAATAAGACACTTTTAATTTATCGGATGGATCTATCTATCAATACGCAGCTATTGTACCCACAGAATTGCTAAATACCTGGCGGAGAGGGGAGATGAAGGTGCCAGGGTGGCTGACTGCTGCCCCCTGCTGCTCCCTTAAGGAGCATATCACCCTACACACACACACACACACACACACACACACACACCAAAATAGACTCTTCTCTTTCTGAGAGAAGAGTGTCAAACTGTAGTGTTTAAAAACTGAAAATGCATTAAACATCAGTGAGCAGATATATATTTAAAATAAATCAATGTGTCCACGAGAACAACATTTTTCTATCTAATAACAGACTAAAATATTAACATTTGGTCATATTGAGATTATCAACATATGCCAGCAGTCTCATCAATGAATAATAAACATTTTAGATTTTTAGTCAATTTTGACTACATATTGTGGAAAATGTTAACTTTACGTATGTTTTATTAAAGTTTTGTGTATATCCTGCAAAATAACTTTAAACCACCATCACCATTTAATCCCAAAGCAGAGACGTTTAAACCAAAATGTCAGAAAGTGTTTTGCTGATTACATTACTAGCATTGTGCGATTGTATTAAGTTAAAGAAAACATACAAACACACTGTATTAGTTAACTAAAGTTAGGTAACTGTATTAGTTATTGTCAAAATATTAATAAATACTATAATGCTATACTAATACTATACTATGACAGTATATAAATCCTACTAAAACAACACTGCTGCATACTATATGTGCAGTTCAATGTCTACATTGCAATTCTGTATACAAATTCAAATGGCAAGCCTATAGAAATTATATATAAAATGCAACTATTTACAACAATGAAAATGTTTTTTGCCCAACTCCAGTTGACATGTTTGCCATTTTCTGAAAACACAACACCATTAACTGTAAAACAAGATATTAATAATGCAGTAATAAGTGATTAGAAACATTACTCAGGATGACGTCCATGGTGCCATGGCATGTTTGGGTTTACAGTTTTCCCAGTGTATCATGGACATGTTTGCCTGTGACCTGTGCTTAAATGTTTGTTTTGTTAACACGATGATAATCCAACACCGTGACTGAGAGGATAACAGCCACTATACTTCAAATGACGACTATATTCAAGATTTCCCATCTGCATGTATAAGTGTGTGTAATCGTGTGTCCCTGTTAGAGGAGAACACCACCAAACCCCTGCAGGCTCTCACACCTAAAGTGAACCTCAAACTTCCTTTGACTGACATTTCCAGAAAGCCTGAGGAAGAAAGGGGTGCAACCGGGAGCTTCATCCACTTTAGGGTGTGTATGTGTGTAGTGTTTAGGCAGGTGGCAGTCCCAGCTGTCCCAGTATTGATCCACAGCTGGTGCCAGTATGGGGGGTGTGGGTCAGGGCTGTGGGGTTTCCTTCCCAACACACACACACACACAGAGCAGAGGAACAGGACGAGAAGAAAGAGTAATGCTAGGTAAAAAAAAGGATTCCGATTCAAGTCTTGAATCAAGTCAAATTTGTTTAGTATTTTAACTTTTGACTGTTAATTAATTCCCAAATATTGGCTCACAGAACCGGTTCTCGGTTCCCAACCCGAGATGATCCCTGAGGGGATCAGAAATGTAGCTCTATAAAACAAGATGTATCAACATTGAGGGTGTTTGTCAAAGAAATGGGCCACAATAGGCTTTTCCATCAATAAATGCCAGTTGCGAGTTTCTGCATGAACGTGGAGCCGAATATAAATATATAAAGGAAGAGACAAAGAGGGAGAGGACGGATGACACATTTTCAGTTGGCATCACCCAAGGCCTATTTCTGTCTGTCATCACTCATCTGTTGTGATTCAAATGTGATTTCCCCAAATTGTCATTGAGTGGCGCTCACACACACACAGATTAGGGGTAGTGTCATTATTTGTGGGAATTGTTATTGAGGGTAGGGCCGGTGGCTGGGGGATTGCCATTGTTCCAGCTGAAAATAAAAGACGTGCAAAGCCAACAGACCAAGACTTATGGAAATCAAAAATAATACCAGCCACCAAAATAATAAAAGAGCCCAAAACAATACCAGCCTATTATAAAAGAGAGGAAGAGAAGATGCCAGCTTAATACCTTCAGAGAGAGTGTGAAATCACAAAAAGCTGTGCTCAAATACTGGAGATGTTGTTTCTGCAGCATACCCACGCTGGGACACTGCCTGGTGCCTATGAACGCACAAAACAACAACAATAGACAACAGAAAATAAATCTCTCCCCGCAACCCACCAAACCCTGTGACCTACAGCCTCTTTCAGGCTCTCCGATGAAGGACAAGCATCCGCTGCCAAAATGACTCTTAAACATCACATACACCAGGCCCGTGAAAGATCGGAAAACTCAACTTAAGAGGTTCAAAAAGAGTGTGTCAAGTTTTCATATAAAAAAAGACTTTAGCAGCCTGCCTATTTCTTTCTCTGCGATTGTCATGCGCATCTCGTCAGTAAAGCTGGTTCCGTGATTGGTAGTAAATAGCCATCACCTGCTTTCAGATGGAGCGGCATTTAATACACAGAGCCGTAGTTCACTGACAAGCTAGGCGATATTGCGTTCATAATCAAATGCGATTCATCTGCGATTATGAACGCGATATTGCCTAATTGTCAGTGAACTACGGCTCTGTGTAGTGAATGCTGCTCAATCTGAAAGCAGGTGATGGAGATTTACTACTAATCACAGGACCGGCTAGGGCTGTGCAAAAAATCGAATGCGATTGTCATGCGCATCTCATCAGTAAAGCCGCTCCTGTGATTAGTAGTAAATCTCCAGCACGTGCGTTCAGATGGAGCGGCATTTACTACACAGAGCCGTAGTTCACTGACAAGCTACACAAAATCACGTTTAAAATCGCAGGCGATTCATTCTCTCGGATTTCATCAAAAATATCTTAATTTGTGTTTCGAAAATGAACAAAGGTCTTACGAGTTTGGAACAACATTATGGTGAGTAACGTTTTTGGGTGAACTATCCCTTTAATAGTTAGTTAATAGTGAGAACTGGGCCTTAAAATAAAATGTGACCAATAATGATATAATAAAGTAATGAGTAAAAAAATTTTTAATTACATTTAATTTTTTGCTCTGTCCCTCTCTCTTCCATCCTCTCAGTTATCAACTGTGGGCCAAAAAAATACTGCTCTGTAAACACCTCCAACACTGCAGCATTCCAGCACACACACAATGTACACCAGAGAGACAGGTAAGCACACACACACACACACCAGAGAGACAGATTTATTGGATTAACACCCAACATCCCATTTTTAAAGGTGCCAGCTCATCAGTTTCCACCTCATATGACCACACACACACAGCTGTAATTATATCGACAGCACTAACTTAAATTAATGCTCAGTGAGTCCATCACTGGTATAAAGGAGACAGTTATCAGTACTGGGTGGAAAAACGCTGAGTGTGTGTGTGCCTTCTGAGACAGTTACCCTGTTAGACAGAAGAAATCCATCATAATCAGTTATTTTATGTGCAGCACTTGCAGACTTTAGCCCATGAACTAACCACTGGATAACACTATTTTAGAGCCGATAAGGGGAATTATAGATGTGTGTGTAATTGCTAGAGAGTCAATTGCCACAACACTAAAGCCAGTGACAGTTAAATTCTACAACAGGTTTATCATGACCAGCTAAGCTCACTTTCTCACTGTCAGGTTAGGAGATGAAAATGGATGGGAGAAATCACAATCACAATATGCATTGCCGAGTGAATTGACAAAGCGACTTTGGTTTTGTTCAACACACAACATTCAGAGTCTTTAATAATCAATCTGCGAGCGCTCAGAGTCTGAAGGAATCTCAGGATCAGAGCTGCTGTAAGAGCTTCTGTCATGCTGTCGTAAAGCAGGTTCTATGGCAGTACCGTTGAGGGTCGTATCGGTGCTGGCTCTTGAGTTTTAAGCCGTTTAAGACTGACATAATAGGTTTAATCCATCACACTGAGTCCATGGTTTTAAAAGAGTTTAAGTAACAGAGGATACTTTACAGAGTACCTGCCTGAATCAAATTATGCTAAAACAGACTGTTAATTAAACAGACGTCATCCCTCTTTTCTTTTCTTGCATATACACTACTGTTCAAAAGTTAGTATTTTTACATCATCTGTTCACCAAGGCTGCATTTATTTGAACAAAAATACAGTAAAAGCAGTAAAATTGTAACTGTTTTATATTTAAATAAATCTTAAAAAGTAATTTATTCCTTTGATGGCAAAGCTGAATTTTCAGCAGCCATTACTCCAGTTTTTATTGTCATCATTCTAATATGCTGGTTTGACACCAGAAAGATTTCTTATCAATGTTGAAAACAGATGAGCAACTTTTGCTCTACATTTTTGTGGAAACTGTGATACATTTTTTTCAGGATTCCTCGATGAATGGAAAGTTTTAAAATAACAGCATTTTTTTGTTGTTGTTGAAACAAATAATTTTTGTAACAATGCAAAAGTCTATACTGGCCATCTTAGATCAATTTATTGTGTCTTAGCTAGGGCTGCACGATAAATCGCATGCGATATTTAACGCGCATCTTGTCAGAAAGCCGGTTCTGTAATCAGCGGTAAATCTCCATCACCTGCGGGCTTTCACATTGAGCAGCATTAACTACACAGAGCCATTGTTCACTGACGAGCTGCGCAAAAAATCGCACGAATATGAACGTGGTGTTGCGCAGCTTGCCTGTGAACAATTTATCGTGCAGCCCTAGTCTTAGCTGAATAAAAGTATTAATTTCTTTATTAAAAACTCTTACTGACTGCAAAACCTTTAAATGATGAGATATATATATATATACAGGTGCATCTCAATAAATTAGAATGTCGATCAGAAGAGATGGACAGCACCTGAGTTAAATATATGAGTGTCACTGCAAAGGGTCTGAATACTTAGGACCATGTGATATTTTAGTTTTTCTTTTTTAATAAATCTGCAAAAATGTCAACAATTCTGTGTTTTTCTGTCAATATGGGGTGCTGTGTGTACATTAATGAGGAAAAAAAATTAACTTAAATGATTTTAGCAAATGGCTGCAATATAACAAAGAGTGAAAAATTTAAGGGGGTCTGAATACATTCCGTACCCACTGTATATATATATATATATATAATGTTAGTTTTTATACAAATACCAAAATCCATATTATATGGACAAAAAGAACAATTAGTGTGCCGTGCATATTTCCATTTCAGAACATATTACAAATTCAACTCATACACACCCAAATTCATGTGAACGATTACAGGTTCTCTCTCTCCTGTTTTTTATTTTACTAATCCCATTTTTCTGTTTTCAGATGTCCATACAAGATACTGGATGAGCGTTGTGTGTTTGCATTTCCTGTAAGTGTTTCTGAAGGCGAACGACAGTGCGATTGTTCCACAGCTCTAATTCGCTTTATCATGCTAGGCGTCTGTTTTTCACGAACCGAAACTAGCAAACCAAACAAAACAAAAACAGACAGGCGAAGTAATGGTAGCTGAAAACCCAAAAAAAACAGAGGGATTAAAACCACAAAATCACTTTTTTCAACTGCATCTACCGAAACATTCAACAGCCATGAGTCACTCGCAGATGTTTAATACACTCCAGTGCTTTAACCCTAAAAGAGCGGATTACATTTGAGAAAGTATGCAAAGAGAGATCGGACGTTTTAGACCACATTAGCATCATGTTTCCAGTGTTGATATCATTGAATCTAACGATACTAATGATCTGACTGGTATCTGACTATAACCACGCAGTTGGGGATGGGGATGGTATTGTAAGTGCAATCTGAGATAGCAATCTGGAGAAAGAGAGAGGGGGAACACCTAGGTCAAGCTTGTGGATAAATATTTGGCTTTGAGGAATATTTTTCAGAGCCACTAAGATCTGTCTCCATCAGCAGGCACCATCTTAAGAAGAAAGAGAAAAATAAATACGGCAGAGATGCGGGGAAAGAGATAGAGACGGAGGGACAGACGCAGAATGAAGGGAGATAAAAAGAAATGTGAAGGTAGGCAGGTGAGGAAGGATGGACAACAGTCTTAAAAAAATGAAAGAAAAAACTGTGGGCAAAGAATGAAGGACCAGTGACATACAAACACAAACACTGAAGAAAAGTGTGTGTGCGTTAATCTGATGTTACAGCTCTAAGCCCAAATAATAACAAAGCAGTACAGAAATGCAGCATACACACACACACACACACACACACACACACACAAGAGTGTCCTGAGAGAGTCTGTGTGCCAGTGTGACCTCAGAACTGAGAAACAGATTAACACACGTGTGCATGTTTATTCCTGCTTCCATCTCACAGTAGAGGGGCAAAACAAAGAGTGTTTCTGTTTTGGATATATTTGTTTGTGTATATGTGTGAGGTGGGCTTAGAGTCGACTGTGACCTTGCCTTACATCTGATCTCCATCCCTGTTAAGAATCCTGTTAATCTGTCTGTCAAACAAACACATACAGACTCCGAAATGAACTCTCACAACTGCCCTTGCTGAGTGAACTGAAAACATTTACCAGTCATAAAAAAATAGTACATAGCGTAATTTTAGTACAAAAAAGGGGGAACAACTTGTAGTTTGATATACACACTACTGTTCAGTTTTTTTTTGTTTTTTTTAAATAAATACTTTTATGCAGCAAGGATGCATTAAAATTGATCAAAATTGACAGTAAAGACCTTACATCTGATCTCCATCCCTGTTAAGAATCCTGTTAATCTGTCTGTCAAACAAACACATACAGACTCCGAAATGAACTCTCACAACTGCCCTTGCTGAGTGAACTGAAAACATTTACCAGTCATAAAAAAATAGTACATAGCGTAATTTTAGTACAAAAAAGGGGGAACAACTTGTAGTTTGATATACACACTACTGTTCAGTTTTTTTGTTGTTTTTTTTAAATAAATACTTTTATGCAGCAAGGATGCATTAAATTGATCAAAATTGACAGTAAAGACATTTATAATGTTACAGAAGATTTCAATTTCAAATAAATGCTGTTCTTTTGAATTTCCTTTTCATAAAATAATCCTGAAAAAAATGATCACCGTTTCCACAAAAATATTAAGCTGCACAACTGTTTTCAACACTGATATTAATAAGAGATGTTTCTTGAGCACCAAATCAGCATATTAGAATGATTTCTGAAAGATCATGCGACACTGAAGACTGCAGTAATGGATGCTGAAAATTCACATTACATTATAAAATATATTAAAATAACAAAACAAATATTTGAAAATGTAATATGTAAGAACATTACTTTTACAGTACATTTGATCAAATAAATACAGTCTTTGTGAAGACTGAAGACTGCTGCCTTTCAAAAACATTAAACCATACCGACCCCAAACTTTTGAACAGTAGTGTATAAAACACAAAACACTGAAAATACAACTTGCTTATACCCCTTTTAAACTTCTAGAGCACTTGAGCATGGTATACACACACACAAAAAAATCTGTATACATACACACATACCATGAAACGGTAGATCAATATCTGTACCTAATGTTCTCAGTGTCGCTGTTGGTTATTGCATAAACAAAGTTTGTTTTACTCTGCATCAACAAGAAACCAGCAGCAGACTTTCTTTAAAGGTCCAGAAGAACGTTGGAATTGAGTGATGGACACTTAATCCTGGAAAACTGTGAAAATCATACTTTTCTGTTAAAATCGTAGGTTGATTAGCAAACTTGCTATTGTTAGTTGAAGACACAACAACCTAAATGTGTCTTTACTGGGATGCATTGAAAACACTTCCCAAGACCATCATAAATGGCATCTTCCACTTTTCCACATCTTCCAACAAAAAATTATGACTGAAAAAATTAAAGGGGTCATATGATGCGATTTCAATTTTTCCTTTCTCTTTGGAGTGTTACAAGCTCTTGGTGCATAAAGAAGATCTGTAAAGTTGCAAAGACTATTAGAGATATTCTTTATAAAAGTTAAGAGTCAACCACGCCTACCTAAAACGGCTCGTTCTAAGTAAGTACTGTAAGTAGTTTTCATATTTAAAGGATTTGCATACACCAAATACACAAAATAATGTTCTTTTTAGCAACATCATATGACCCCTTTAATAGGACCATTTAACATTTACAAAAACTTTTGCATCCCTATTTTTACATTTAGATTACCTCATTCAACAACACTACATTAAAATTAATATTTAAAAGCACTAACAATCTAATGAAAATGTTAAAAGTAATATTTAGCAAAACTCAAAATATACATTTTATTCTGTACATTATAATGTTGTAATGCCTGAATTTACTTGGAGAATTTAAAACAATTTAATTTAGTTTAAGCATTTTATCCTTAATTTATGTAGACAATTTTTTAAATCTACTATTTATTAGTTAGCATTCACAACATGAAATCAAATGTTGGTGCATCCCTGGATTTGACCAAAATGAAAATTCAACTCAAACTTAAACTACAGACCATCTTGAGCAAACTAAATGAGGACACATTCACTAAAAATAAAATAAATCCTCTATAAGAGCGCACAGGTTAATATCCCATTTAAAGTTAAATCCATGTGCGTCTGAGGCTCTGATCTGACAAAATTACACAAAGCAAAGCAGCAATAAAAGTTGAGAGCCAGTTACATTCAGTTCAGATTAATCCATAAAGAGACAGACAAACTTTTCTATTTCATTCTCCACACCAGCTTTGCTCAGCATGCCTGGCTGGGTGGCTGAATTATTCTGTGTGATCTCCAGAGAAGCGCAGGACCAGGGGCAGCGCGAGGACCAGTAGCCCACGTAATGTGCTCCTGACGCATACGCAGCCGCGGCGAGGACCCCTGGGCAGAGGACAACTGATGTGGAAATGACTTTAAATGTTTTGGACGAAGTCCACAAAAGGCAGCAGATCATCAGAAAAAGAGAGAGAGAAAGAGAAAGAGAAAGAAAATAATAAAAAAAGAATGATGAAACGATAGAGCAGAAGCAATATCAATCAATGTTTGAACCACAGGAAGTGAATCATTCATTTTATCTTGAAATGTACACATTTACTTCACATTGTTTCATCTTTCCTCTTATTCCTGCTTTCTAATCCAGGACTTGTGAACATAACCTATTTGTAGTCAGTCACATGCTGCCCTCTAGTGGCTGGAGGAGGAAATGAGCAAGAAATAGTTCATTTCTACTCCAATATGAAAATCTGAGGACTCTTCAACACTTTTCCATACAAGAACAGTTCACAGAGTAAATGATGACAGAATTTTGGAATATTCCTTGTACAACTCTGCTTTTCCATTATCCATTTTTCCATTACGCACCTTATAGGAAACTTCACAGATAAGTTCAGAATGAGACTACATTCTTGCTAGTCTGCAATTTTGGTAAGTAGCATGACTCCAGTTGGGAAAAAATGGAAAACAACAATTTCCACAAATTCAAAACTACAGACACAACTTTGCAGGTTTAAACCCAGTTAAACGGAACACAAGACTGATATGAGGAATAAAGACTGCAACAGCTGGAAATGCTGCCATTGTTCTCTCTCAAACACACACACAAATACACACAGAGAAATGTGGTGTCAAATAGGGCAGCTCAAGGAGCTTTGATGTCAGTCTCTCTTGGAATGCTCTCTTCTCCTCTCCTGCCTTTATACACCTCTCTTTCTATCCCTCTCTCATTCTTTCTTCTGTTTTCCTTAGTTTCTCACAGCAGGCAGGAGCACAGGGCAGAATGAACCAGTGTGTAGAGCAAAAATTTGTCTTTTTGTCGATTGTCAAAGCTCAAGAAGACAAGAAAAAAAATGATGCGTCATGATGATAATTGCACAATTTTACTTCAAACATGCTACAGATGAAAATATGATACTGTATTTTTGCTGATAAATCTTTTATATGTGTGAAAAAACAGAAGGTTTACCTCAAAATGAAAATTCTGTCATCATTTACTCCTCAAAACTGTATGACTTTCTTCTGTGGAACAAAAAAGAATTTTAAAAGATTTTGAAAAATTTTCTAACTCAAGTTAAAACTGGTTGGTTACCAACATTCTTCAAAATATATTTTGTATTCCACAGAAGAAAGAAATACATAGAGGTTTGGAACAGAAATATGAGGAACTATCCATTAATTGTTCAAACATTTTTCAAAATGCTTAAAATGTGGTTTAAAGTTTAGTCTGTGACAGTGACATTTTGTACTGTTATCATCAATTAAAATGTCAGAATAAAATGGATTTAAATTAACGAATATGGCAAACATGTATCAACTGAAAAAAAATGAACTAAACAACTGCAAAAATGCAAGTTAGAGAGAAAGAGAGAGCGAGAGAGAGTCTGTGGGAGATGGGAGTGTTTATGTTTGTGGAAGGAGGAATTCAGTAAGTTTGTGGGAACCTGGTGTATGTGGATCTCTTCTAATCTCAATGCTGGTGTCAGATATCAGGCATGTCTTTGATCAGTCTGTTATTAGAGAGGTGTGTATGGACAAGAGGAATTCAGATATTATGCTTTGTGTTCTCACTCTCCCCTCAACCATTCCCCATCTGCATGCACATAACACATAACAAAGGAATACCATTTCATCTATTAATCTCAAATCACAAATATAGTCATCGCACACACAGAAATGTGTGTTTATGCTGATTAAGACATCTCAAGTGTGTGTAAAGTCTCTCATGAGAACAGAGACATTAACAAGCTCTTGCCAGCAGAGACATTTACAATGGACCTTTTGTATTCCACAGAAGAAAGAAATACATAGAGGTTTGGAACAGAAATATGAGGAACTATCCATTAATTGTTCAAACATTTTTCAAAATGCTTAAAATGTGGTTTAAAGTTTAGTCTGTGACAGTCTGGCATTTTCTATCATTTTTCTGTCATTTTGTACTGTTATCATCAATTAAAATGTCAGAATAAAATGGATTTAAATTAACGAATATGGCAAACATGTATCAACTGAAAAAAAATGAACTAAACAACTGCAAAAATGCAAGTTAGAGAGAAAGAGAGAGCGAGAGAGAGTCTGTGGGAGATGGGAGTGTTTATGTTTGTGGAAGGAGGAATTCAGTAAGTTTGTGGGAACCTGGTGTATGTGGATCTCTTCTAATCTCAATGCTGGTGTCAGATATCAGGCATGTCTTTGATCAGTCTGTTATTAGAGAGGTGTGTATGGACAAGAGGAATTCAGATATTATGCTTTGTGTTCTCACTCTCCCCTCAACCATTCCCCATCTGCATGCACATAACACATAACAAAGGAATACCATTTCATCTATTAATCTCAAATCACAAATATAGTCATCGCACACACAGAAATGTGTGTTTATGCTGATTAAGACATCTCAAGTGTGTGTAAAGTCTCTCATGAGAACAGAGACATTAACAAGCTCTTGCCAGCAGAGACATTTACAATGGACCTGTGATGGGAGTTTATTATTGTGTGTTGATGTTTGTGCATGTGTCTGCTGAGCAGACACATGGATAGGACAGCCCTGTCTGGACCGATGCCCATGTTTGTGGATCCAAACAGCCTCTCTCCAGAGACACAGACAGATGCCATGTTAAGAATGGAAAACTAGTGTAGTGCAAAATATATACTCCATAACAGTTTAAAAAAATAAGGAAGAAAAAAAAAAAGATTAGTCTGCAATTATAAAAATACTTCAAATTGTAGTATTCTACTTTGTTCTTAGCCAACCATTTGAAAGTTTTGGGTCTATAAGACTTTTTCATTTTTGTTTTTGAAAGTCTCTTATGCTCAACAAAGCTGCATTTATTTAACCAAAATACTGTAAAACAATTACATTTTGAAATAGTAATACTATATTAATATTCAGCGCGGCCGGCGGATTCTTTGCAACTTTACAGATCTTCTTTATGCACCAAGAGCTTGTAACACTCCAAAGAGAAAGAAAAAATTTAAATCGCATCATATGACCCCTTTAAAGTTACCTTTACGATAGAACAGGTCTATACCTTGTTCTTTTTTTAAACAAACTAAAAAGCCTTATGTTATTTATCTTACTTACACGACGGCATGTCATTTTGGTCTCTACGTTATGGTCGCGCTCTCTGTATCACGCACAGCGGAGTTCCGCCCTGATGCGCGCACACACACACGCACTCACACACACACGTGCACGCACACACAAGTGATGTTTATGGCAGAGCGCTGATCATTCACTCCCCCACCTACAATCCCTGCCGGCCCTGAGACTCGAACCCACGACCTTTGGGTTACAAGTCCGACTCTCTAACAATTAGGCCACGACTGCCCCAATTAATGCAATACAAGAGCATAAAAGCTGGCAATCTTCTAGAAGGCAAAAGTCACTTGGCAGGGTGAATTTGTTATTTGCATTAAAACTGTGTGTACTGCTGAAATAACAGCTAGATCGGGTTCTGAAAAAAACAGCCAGACAAATAACCTGCTTTTAAACTAAGACATGAAACAAATTAATCCAAATACTGAGCATCGCAGTTCAGCCAAACTACATAATCACTTGTCAAACCACATGAACAACTAAGGGTGAACAGGCACTACGTGACACAAACATATTCTGCCTCAAATCAGTCATTCTTGCACTCTGAAACTGTAACATTAGTGTGATTACTGTATTTGAGCACTAGGTGTCAGGCTGCACATACTCAGCAAAACTCACTAGAACAACAAGCACAATAAAAGCACTCACATTTTCAATGACAAAGGTCCACTCTTTGTCTTCAAACTCCTCTGCGTGGGGATCCTGAAAAAACAGAATGTGGAAATGAATTAATGCCATACAAACTGAGACGAGGCTCATTAAAGAAGTCTCAGAATAAAGCCTGTTTTTAGTGTCTTTTGTAGCAGATACTGGGCAAAAGCAACTCCACAGATCAAATCAATCTCCATTTACTGATCAACAATAGGAATCAAAGCAATATCTGCATCTCTTGAGGGAAATAAAATGTAAAACATACAAGGGATGTAGAGACGTTTCCATAAATGACTCATCCAAAGCTTCATCTGGCTACATCAGTATTATAATGGACAATTGCAGTGCAATAGGTCACAGACAAAGTGATCTGTGTCTCATACAAGTCACACTTCTCTCACACTGATCTCTGTTGTAAGCCTATTTCAAAGCTGAATCAGGTTTATTAGTATGGTAAATGTGCATATGAGGATGCAAATACACACAGGTTCACTTGACCTGCTGTTCTGTTGTTCTAGAACTGCCCCGGTCAGCTGACCGCAAGGTTGGCGGTACACAAATGAAACATTCATGAACTCATGAATGACAAACTGACCCACTGCAATGAACTCTGGGAGATGTAGTTGTACATGATACTGATTAGTGTGTGTTAGTGTGGTTTGGTGAGGACAGGGCTGATAAGGAAAATGTTTGGACAAGCATTTTGTGTGTGTGACCTTTGTAAACACAATGTGGAGAATGTTAGAGGATATTCAACACCAGGTCAGCGCTAGCTCGTAACTTGCATGTGTGGTGTGTGTGTGGTTTTAAGTCAGTTCTTTTGCCCCTCTGAGGACATCGATGCTAATGAAATGATGGATGAATTCTAAACTTATGAACATCTAAACATGTTCATAATTACATCTGTGCTGTTAACAGGAGAAATCCTCAGATCTACAAACTTCTCTCTCTTTCTTTGCCTAATAGATGTACTTCCTCTATGGCTGCACATGGGTCTAACAATTCAGGATGTAAGGTCTCACTTCACTTGTGCCAGATGTAAAAATGTTCTGACCGGCATCTCAAAAAGACTAAAATACAGAGCACAGACTTCCTGCTGTCATGTCAGTTTCTGCTGCACACACACTTGAGAAGGGGGTTAAAATGTGGACTCTGGCAGTTAAATTAGAGTGGAATCAGGATGTCTAGACACCAGCAGACCTGCAGATCCCAACCAATCAGCTTCTAGGAAAAAGCCAACTGCTACAACTGGCCCCAATAACATCTAGACCTACTTGGCCCCTAGATGAGATACTGTTTTTTATGTGTGTGTAAATGCATGTGTTTACCTTAAATAGTGTGACAGTGATCTCTATATTCTCTGGAACAGGCCACACCACCACTCCTCTATAGGGATTCTTGATGCCAGGCTGCCAGCTATGAGACTGCAAAAAAAAATGCATGAAAAAGTTGCATGATAGATTCATTAAAACTAACAGCTTTACTCCTACAAAATAAAACAGAAAATATATACAATAATCTAGTCATTGCTACAATAAAAAACACTGAAAAATTATTTTGTTACTCAGTATTTCTGTCTTGTTTGCCAGTTTGAATTAAACATATTTTTCTTACCTCACTGGCAGAACTTTTTAAATGTTTAAAGCATGAAGCATAAAACAAGAATATCATTAAGTAATTTTGCTACAAGTAAATTAGATTTTTTTGAACTGGAAAACAAGAATTTTTTTGCAGTGAATTTGGAGTGATAAGTTGTTACATAAAGCTTTAATGATTCATTAAAGTTAATGTGCGTAATTTTTGAGCCAATATCAGCACCAGAAGGAGCTGTGCCATCCCAAACTCACATCATTAGCCCAATCGTTAAATGCATTTAAATGCACATTTAAAAGTTGATTTCAGTTGGACTACAACTAAAAATGTCACAAACACTTCAGTCAGACTGCTCTTACTATTCTAGTCTGGTTTTGTTAAGTCAGGCTTACAGACCTAGATAATGTAATTGTAGCTCAACATCGTCTAGCATGTATATTAGGGTTGTGACGGTGAGGAAATTTCCCCACCGGTTAATTGATGTGTAACAACACCGGTAGTACCGGTATCGCCGTGGGGGGGGGGTTAAAACGCGGTGCACATTTTACTTTCACTTTCAAATTAGCGGCAATTTGGCGTAAAGCACTTGTTCATTGTTAGTTCATTTGAGTTTTCCCTCTTTTCCTCACTTTCCTTCACTTCTAAATATCTTTAAAGCGCCATTTGTTTTATTTCGGTGTCAATTCAAGTATCAACAAAATACAACTTCAAACTCAACTTAGCCAATATAGAAGTCATAGAACTTTTATTAACAAAACGAATCAAAATACACCAGTCTATAGGCTATGCCTAATATAAAATAACAAATAACTTTAAATAGCCTAGGTATACAAAACTGAAAATCAGCAAACACTGTGGAACCAATTAAATAAGAAACTAATGTTTAAAAAAAACTTCCAAAATCACCTTAGATAAACGGCAAAAGTCAACAGGCTTTTCAAAATCCAAAATATTGCCAAACATGCGCTTTTGCATTTAGTTTCGAAACTAAATCTTCCACTATCATCTTGTCTTTCTCACCTCCCTCTTCTTGTCAGTCAGCTCGACTCACTCTCCTCACGTGAATGAAATCTAATCTATGATGCGACTGCCGTTCGGCACGCTGTATTGAGCAGCCACGTTTAGTTTTTAATTGTAGTGTCTGTTCTCTAACTGAAATAAACTATTTTTATTACTGTAAAAATCAAACGATGGTGGGGGATGGTGCCGCGGTGGGCAAGTGATATACCAGTGTTGTGGCTTAACACCGGTGTTACCGCCAACACTGTCTATCGCAGCAAGCCTAATGTATACATGCTAATTGGGCTACAACTGTCTTCAGCGTTGTGCTTGCTCCAAAATTTGATCTGTGATGTGTATTTAATCCATCAAATTATATATTAAGAATGTAGCTCAACTATAGTAACCCACTAGTTACTGCACATGTAAACATACTTAAGGCATTGTTTGCAACTGCATTTAAAAAAAAAAGAAAGAAAGAAAGAAAGAAAAAAAGTAATATTACCCACCTTGGATGATTTCCTTCGGCTCCTGCGTGTCCAGACAACAACTAGCTTGTCCGGTTGCCTAAAAAAAAAACACAAGATAAAAAAAATAAAACAATCAGCACTAATGATGACATATAAAACAAGCATAATATCTAAAAGAAACGCTACCAAAGCTTCAGATTTCAGTTCTGCTGTGAACAAACTACAGCAAAATCAAGTCTAAATCACACGAGGCCCAACAGAGAACAAGATCAGATGAGAAATAAGAGAGAAAGATGCTGATCAACCTCCTCAGCAAAGAGCTCAAAGTCCAACTGATGCTGCAAATCAATTCATACACATCACATACAGCCTAACACAGCAGTAACTAACTCACTGCTTTGCTTTTGAGAGGCAAGGGTGTGTGCACTATGTATGTGTTAATGGAGTTCAATTCATTCCTCACACTAAAGCACAAATACACCTTACAGTACAACATTGACAATACACATCAAGTGAAGACTCACGGATAGACCTACAGGTTTAAAGATAAACGGACTGTTAGAATAGAAGGAAAAAGGTTTCAGGACATCTGAGCATGACTGAGAGCGAGAACACACACAGGAACCAGGACTCGCAATCTTGAATTGGATTACCAGCAGTAAGAGGCTTGACCACAATCTGACAGGTGTGTGTTTATGTATGGGTGCTGCGTGTGTCTCATTTTCAGAACATCACAGTCCCCATATAAACTGTTCCAAACATGGTAGAGCAGACAGAAGGATAAACAATCTCCTGCTGTGTGTCTGGATTATTCTAGATTACTATATGTATCAGTTTCCCAGGAACAGAGAAATGTCTGCGCCCCCAAAAAGGATTTTCTGTGGAGAATCACCACTGATAGAGCATTTCATCCAATGACTAGACTTAAACTGTGTCCGGGAAACTAGCAAGAGAGCATCACAGAAATTATGCACAGATGCTCCATGTGTCTCTACATTTCTAGAACACACACACACACACTGCCTCCTGCCCTACAGCATCATGCTGTGTTTGACATGGAGCACTGAAGACAATCTGTTTTCAGTCATCTCTCGCTCTGAAATACCGAAACACTTTCTCTTTATCCTCTCTTCTATATTTCCATTCCTACTTGGACTTGTGCGTTTCCTCTAGGCTAGTTGACATGCTCTACTGCAATTCTCTTTTCACATGATCTTATCAAAGTTTTTCATAATGGCTTTATGTTTCCTCATGGATGGGTCACAATGTTTCTTGAAATAACTTTTATTCAGCAAGGCTGCATAAATTGATCAAAAGTGACAGTAAAGAAACTTATAAATGTTACAAAAGATTTCCATTTCAAATAAATTATGTTCTTTTTAATTCTTCCCATTCATCAAAGAGTCATTAAAAATATAATAGGCTATATATGATGAAATAATACGTATCAATGTATTAATATGTATATTATTAAATCTAACTGAATTTACTGTTTTAATTTAAAAAAAACATTTGACATAAGAATTTGACATAAAAGATGGCACATACATTTAACAAGGTATAAAAAAATTACTTTACAAAGATTTTTAAAAAGGGGATTGGAAATCAATTCCCGAATGAGAAAGTTAATTTTTGTCACTGGTCAGAAGGTGCTCCTACATTTTTGACTCTGCTCCTTAATTAAAATATATAGGCCTATATATATATATATATATATATATAAAATTATTACTAGTATTAGACACTAGTATTTTGACCAGCTAAAAAATGGTTTTAAGTCAGTTATTTCTATCTTTTGCTGTAGTGTGTCAGTCTGTCTGGAAAGACATGAAGAAACAGAACTGAGACAGACAGACTAAATCCAGAAGAACTGCGGCAACGTCTCCAAGATGCTTCAAGAAACCTACCTGCAAAGTAATAGATGTGCATAGTTTTTCTGGTAGCTTTGCAGGTAGGTCTCTTGAAGCATCTTGGAGATATATATAACTTTCTGGTCATGTGACCTGATGATGTCACACCATATATTAATATTTTTTTTTCTCAAACGTTGTCAATGGGGTAACCCAAGCAAGTACAGGAACTTGCTACTGCCAATGTATTTGGCAATACAGTGCCGTGAGTATTTAAGACATACTGCTACTGCACAAATAGCATAAAATAGCCCCCCAACAAAGCTGGAAGAAGAAAACAAAACACTTAAATATGTATGTTGCTGCTATACAATAATATGCTTAAAATCATCAATATAAGGCAGAAGAAATATAAAAGATAAAACCCCCCAGAACAAGCAGATCTATTGCCAAGACATAAGTACTGCTGCTGCTCTGGAGAGCCGTGAGACCGTGTGTTTGCTATCTACGTGAGCCTGGGCCGGCTTTGCCGAATGGCTTAACGCTAGTGTTATTATTATTTACTTTATTTATCCCTCATAAGGGAAATTTGTTTTGGGCAATACAGATAGACCACGTAACAAGATTCCTGCATTTGTAAGCAATCATGTCCTTATGCTTTTCACATTTGAGTTTAACAATCCTGTCGCCAAAGGAACAAAATAATTATTATAGCGTTTGTATCTGAACCTCTGAGTGCGGTAATTTGAAGTAGTTCAAATTCTGTGTAAAGCACATGACAAGGGTCCAGAGTCATTTTCCTTGCCTGCCTGAGAACAATTTTGCTAAAAGTAGATTGTAGAGGCGTATAAACCCCCATACCGACCACCTTCATTGCAGTATGCACCAAGCGGTTCAGCTGAGATCTAAAGGTGACTGTCAGGTTACCAAGCCAGGCCGCTATGCCATACAACAAAACAGACTCAATACAGGCATGATAAAACATTAACATAACCCTCTGTGTAACCCCCAAAAGTCTGAGCCTCTGTAAAAAGTACATTTTTTGTTGCACCTTCCGACACAGATGTAGTGTGTCAGTCTGTCTGGAAAGACACGAAGAAACAGAACAAACTGAGACAGACTAAATCCAGAAGAACTGTGGCAATGTCTCCAAGATGCTTCAAGAGACCTACCTGTAAAGCTACCAGAAAAACTATGTGCAAGTGCGCCTAGGGCAAAAGCTTCTTTAAACACAAAGGAAGGTCACACCAAATGTTGATTTTTATTTAGTTAATAGAAGTTAATTGATAAAGAAAATCTATTTATGATATTTTTGACAGCATCCTCAACATCCATTTTACAGCATTTTTACACAAGTGCCTAAAACTTTTAACAGTATGTTGCTTTGCAGGTAGGTTTCTTGAAACATCTTGGAGACATTGCCACAGTTCTTCTGGATATATATATATACTGCTGGTTGACAAAGGCCAATGAGCCAGAGACCTGTTCAGTGTTTCTACAGCCAATGCCAGCAGACACATACAATTATACAATTACTGCACTTCACAATCATTGAAACCATCTGAACCCTAAACACAAGCAGTATATGTTCAACAGAACTACATTACAGTATTGCTATTGTTTCAATGTGTTTCCTGCTGCAATCCCACCAGCATCCTGCCAGAAACAGAAAGAACCACACCTGTAACTCATTTCGTGGTTAATTTCTTATATTTCATATGTGCACTCTGCGTTCCCTAGAGTACAGCTCATTTCTCAGACCCATTACCACACAGATCCTTAAAGTCGGTCAGTTGTTTTAGCTCAGATTTGTGGCTACAGGTCATGCAGCTCTAGATACATTAAGATTTGCTTTGCTTGCCAAAGTCTTTTGACTGCGCTTTCAAGGTCCATCTTAACTACTGTTCTCTACAAAAACCCTAATATGAAATTTTTCCATGATTGGCATTCTTTGTAAATCTGGCAAGTGTCTGCTGATAGAAACCTGCCAACAACTGAAGTGTGAGTAATGAAGCCAAGACTGTCAAACCCTGCTCTGGGAATTTAAGACTGACAGGCTGCAGGTCTGCATCTTTGTTCACACCTTTTATTACAACAAGAACTGTATAAGACTTCCAAACGTAGCATGCAATGTTTTTTGAAGAAATAATGAGTCAAAAGTGAACTGAATAACACTTAAGTGTTTAGCAGCACTCGTTAGGCCTAATGATGTACAGACTGCACAACTGTAGGTGTCTAAATGTTGTTTGAATAAGCAAGCCTTCAGAGACATGTTTATTACTTGAGTAAATTTAAGCAGCCCCATGAACTACACTACTGGTAAAAAGTCTGGTGTCAATAAGATTTTATTTAATGTCTCAAGCTGACCAACGTTTTTAGTTGATAAAAATTGTTATTTTAGAATTTAGTTGATAATACAGTAAAACCAGCAACATTGTAAAATAGTATTGCAATTTAAAATAAGTTCTTTTTTAAAGGGGTCATATGATGCTGCTAAAAATAACATTATTTTGTGTATTTGGTGTAATGAAATGTGTTTATGCGGTTTAAGGTTAAAAAAACACATTATTTTCCACATACTGTACATTATTGTTTCTCCTCTATGCCCCGCCTTTCTGAAACGCGTCGATTTTTACGAAGCTCATCGGTCTGAAAAGCGAGGTGTGCTCTGATTGGCCAGCTATCCAGTGCATTGTGATTGGCCGAATACCTCAAGCGTGTGACGGAAATGTTACGCCCCTTACCATATTGTGATGCCCTGTCCGGCCGGAGCGACGAGACAAAAACATTAAAATCTAAAAAAAAAAAAAAAAGAGCTTGTAACACTCCAAAGAGAAAGGAAAAATTTAAATCGCATCATATGACCCCTTTAATAACTTTTGTAAATGTGCAAATCTAATTAAAATAAACAGCTGCTAAGCCAATTAAGGGTGCTTTCACACTTGGTTCGATTGCTTGGTCCGAACCAGAGTTCGATTGCTCCCCCGTCCCCCTGCCCCCGCTGTACTGTGTTCACATTATATTATTTGGGTCCGAACCGCAGTTCGTTTGCATCATCAAGCCAGCAGCTGTTTACCCCGTTGCTGAGTAACGATGGCGCAGGAGAAGACGGCAAAATGCGTAGCATTGATCTCTTCAATTTTATATTTATGCTTTGAACCGTTGGTTTGGTTTCCAAAGCTTCAGTACATAACGGCACATACGTCTGCCTTACGAAGGTACTGAAAATGCTCTAAAGAACTCTGAAGGCAAACAGAAATGAGATATACAGCTCTCAGCTTGCAGCGCGTCAGTCACGCTCGTCAGGAAAGTGAGTGAAACACATTTTCATCAAATAATACGTCATTAATAGCGGTTCACTTCCTTGATTTGGTACCAGAGTACGTGAGCGGAGTGGAGCGGCAACAATTTCCCCTCCGCGCTCCAAGCATTCAATAATCACTCCACTCCAGCTCCGCTCCGGGTTCACCATTTCCCGCTCCAGCTCCACTCCTCGCTCCACTGATCAGAAACACCGCTCCGCGGCTAAATTATTTCACTATGCTTGAAAAATCAAAGTTCTGTTCAGAAATTATATAAAAAAAAATAAATGCATAATACTAGAAGAATAGTTTTAACATGGTTTATTGGAACACTACAATTAGCCCAAGTCCATATTAAATGACTGCTTAACTCGCTTAGCTTACTTGTCTGTGCAACGTCTCTACTATGGTGAAGCTGAGCGCATGTTACTTAAGAAACAGAAAGAATATGCTGTAACTTTTCCGTTTTTAAGCTGATAAATCACAGGACAGCGTTGACCAAATTTTCTTCATTCCTGAATGTATGCGCGCGATCTGTACGTTATGTGCGAGCTTGTGTGTTCTGTCCGTGTGCAGCAATGTAGCAGCACATTAGTTTCGAGCGGAGATTAACAAACTGTACAACTTACAACATGCTTTAACCTCCCGCACTCGTCCATCGCCATTTTAACCTTCATATGTGATCCACATATCTTTCAAGCTAACTAATTATGTTTAATGCATGAGTTGGCATAATTTGTGCTCGGGACGGAGCGGTAGCGGAGCGTTCTCGGAGCGAGTGAAAACCTCAACGCTCCGACTTTCAAAAAATCCGCTCCTAGCTCCAGGCAAAATCACGCCGCTCCACTTCTCGCTCCGCTCCACTCACATACTCTGTTTGGTACGTTTGCGTTCACATCAGCAGCGAACTGTACCGGAGTTCACTTGAACCAAACCCCAGACCACCCCTTTTAAGCGGACTCGGGTACGGTCGCAAGTGCACACCCGAGTTCGGAAGACCAAACGTACCGAACTCTGTCGTCAATCGAACCCGGGTGCGCACCAAAAGTGCTAGTGTGAAAGCACCCTAAATGTTTAAAACTTTAAAATATTGATTTAAAAGAATTAGCAGAACTAAAACTTTAGGAAACCCTGATCTAAAATAGGCTTAGTTCTAAAAGATCTTAACAATTTGGAAACTGGGCTTGTCTGTAGGATTAAAATGGACCTGAATGTTTTCCGTCTAGCTACTAAATGTAGATCTACAACATTCATTAATAGACAATAAACACCCCCATAAAAACAAGTGGAAAATGCTGTGGGTGTGAGAGAGAGTTTTATACTCATCTTGAGCTATTACCCAAGTATTCTTTCTCTATTACAGAAAGAGACAAAGGCAAAAGTCTTTAAAATACATCAATGCAACAAGACATTGCAAAAATTGTCTCTGGGAGGCACGGTACCTCAAGATGCCATTTACACTTCTGATTACAGCAAAACAAAAGCTGCAGATTTGAGGAGTGCGGATATAAATAAATAAATAAAGAGAAAAGGAGTGACAAAGTGGGTCATCGCACAGCAGGAGATGTTATCAGCAGGAAGTGGAGCAGGGTAGAGAGGGCACACACACACAGACTGGCAAACCCAGGAGGAAAATCCTTCACTGGGCACCAGAAACACAGCTGCCCCAACACAAACACTAAAGCTCACACACAGAGAAAACCAGAGCGCACAAGAAAGAGGGCAGCATGTCTTTACACTTGGTATTAACATCACAAGTGTTCCACCAAAACATTCAGCTGGTAACATGCATCTCCTGTGACCACTTGTGATCAGATTGAGAGGATCTATTTGATGGCTTCTTTTAGGGCTGGGCGATTTTCCCGATTTTATCGATTAATTCTAATTTATTGTTTTGCCACGATTTTATTTTTTAGAAATCGAGGAATCGCGATTTTGAATAGAAATATTACCAAATGTTAGAATTAGACACTTTGACAATATGCCGGTGATAACAGCAAAGAGAAATGAATGATCCAACCGCATGTCGGTGCACGTGATTAACCGCTCACGTGTTACGCGCTCTGTGAAGGAGCATTAATATAGCGCTAAGCGCCATTCACACAGAATGCGCTCTTGTGTTGGCAAAGATGCGACGCGGGCAGTGGAATAGGTAAAACATGCAAGAAGATGGGAGTGAACTTCTTTGAACTTGAGCGCAGTGTTTTTAGAATGCCGTTTCATGCATGAGACACTGCAAGAGACGCGAGCGCAACAGTCAAACACATCCATGTTTACACAGAAAAAACAATGGAAAAGCAGCGCAATCGAATAAAAAAACCTGTAAAGAACTACTACTGTATGTCTGATATTTCCGATTTTATCGATTAATTCTAATTTATTGTTTTGCCACGATTTTATTTTTTAGAAATCGAGGAATCGCGATTTTGAATAGAAATATTACCAAATGTTAGAATTAGACACTTTGACAATATGCCGGTGATAACAGCAAAGAGAAATGAATGATCCAACCGCATGTCGGTGCACGTGATTAACCGCTCACGTGTTACGCGCTCTGTTAAGGACCATAAATATAGCGCTAAGCACCATTCACACAGAATGCACTTTTGTGTTGACAAAGATGCGACGCGGGCAGTGGAATAGGTAAAACATGTAAGAAGATGGGAGTGAACTTCTTTTAACTTGAACGCAGTGTTTTAAGAATGGCGTTTCATGCATGAGACGCTGCAAGAGACGCGAGCGCAACAGTCAAACACATCCATGTTTACACAGAAAAAACAATGGAAAAGCAGCGCAATCGAATAAAAAACCTGTAAAGAACTACTACTGTATGTCTGATATTTCATGTTTGCATCATGGTGACAGGCTGAAAGCTGCTGTTGTTTTTACAGAACATTTATAGTTAATGTTAGTCTAGTTCTGCACACATAATATGTATAAGACAAGTTTGTAAAATATGTACTTGTAGTTTATTCATCTTTTCTGCAAAGATATTTAACATTTATTTGTTTAACATTTACATCATGTTGACAACTTCATGTGTGCTGCACTTACAATAGAATTTTCTTTAACTAGAGAAAAGAAAAAGTAACTTGAATCATTTTGTAGTTACATTTTCAAGTTGACTAGTTAAAAATCGTAAAAAATCAAGAATCAAACATTCTAGAAAAATCGAGATTTAAATTTTTTGCAAAATCGCCCAGCCCTATAGCTTCTTTATACGTTTAAAACCTTTGTTTAGGGATGGATTGGCATTTAAACTATGTTATGTGGTTACATGCATTTTAACTACCTGCATACAGTAGGTGTTTTTTGTTTGCTTTTAAATATGAATCATTTAAATGTCTGAATCATTTATGGCGCTTTTGCACTTCATGGTAAGGCACGGTACGGTACGGTTCAGTGGTCTGTTGAGGAAGTACAGACGTTCCTCTCCTTGATAGCAGAGGAGTGGATCCAGCAAGAGCTTTATGTGGCGACGCGGAATTAAAAAGTTTTTCCGGAGTCACGGCAGTAGAGGCGGCGCAACTGTAACGACATGTGAATAATCCCGCCCACTCTAAAGCGGTACTAAACTGTAATGGAAATGCAAACAGAGCCGTGCCAAGCCGTGCCGAGCCGTACTGAGCCGTGCCGAGCCAAGTCATACCAAGCAGTGGAAAAGCGCCGTTAGAGAACCAGGCAAGTCCCTCTGTAACTAAATCGGACTTAAGACATGTATAGAGTGATTATTGACTCAATGAATCACGTGATGACTGTAGTGAATCACAAATCATTGCTTGTATGAACTGCTGTCCACCGTTTTCAAATCAATTTATTTACTAAGGCCTTTTGTGTCTGGCTAAAATGTATTTTTACACTAACCACAAGGGATAGTGTAAAAATACATTTTTATAACTAACAGTTCATTTGGGGACTTTGTGTTTTCTAAAAATATAATATATTTATGCATAATGTCTATAAAAAGTCATTTATGGAGCAATGCTCTTGTAATCTGTGAGCTTACTGCCTCTTAGGGCTGTGCAATTAATCAAAATCGTAATAAAATCGCGATTTGAGCATACGCGATTTCTAAATCGCTTTATATCACAATTTTTTTTGCGCGCCTGGCCCCAACCTCCCGCATTATGCTATCCGAACCAATCAGAATGCAGCGCGCCTAAATCGAGCGCGAAAACAGAACAGACCGGGCATAACGACAGATATGCTACAGAAATAGGGAAGATGAGTTCAGGACAGGATAAGGACTTGGTGCCCAAAAATAAATCAACATCTGTGGTGTGGGAGTACTTTGGATACAGGAGAGATGATTTATCACAGAGCCAGGTAATTTGCAAGACCTGCCAATCTGTCGTTGCGGCAAAACAGGGTAACACAACAAATCTATTTCAACACCTGAGGCAGCGCCACAAAGAGCTCTTTGACCAATGCATGGCAAAAAATCCCTGGACACGAACGAAAATACATCCCAAAAACAGATAATACAGGCATTTGCAAGCTGCACACCATACGAAAGAAGTTCAAAAAGGCATAAAGAAATAACCGACGCCATCACGTATCATTTATGCAAAGATATGGTGCCCGCAAATATCGTCAGTAAAGCCGGCTTCCAAAAAATGATACAGACCCTTGATAAGAGATACCAACTGCCATTGCGAAGTTATTTTTCAAGAGTTGCCATCCCTGAAATGTATTTCAAATACAAGGCCAGTGTTGAATCGGAGTTAAAACAAGTGAAATACTACGCAACTACTTCAGGTATGTGGTCAAGCAGAACATCGGAGCCTTACTTAAGTTTAACGGTGCACTTTATTAATGACGATTTCGAAATGAAAAGCCGATGCTTGCAATCGTCATACTTCCCTGATGACCACACTGGAGAGAATCTGTCTCAGGGTTTGAGAGATGCTCTGGATTCCTGGGGACTTTGTGAGGAGCAGCAAGTTTCAATCACCACAGACAACGGATCGAACATTGTGAAGGCTGTCGCTCTAAACAAATGGACAAGATTACAATGCTTTGGACATAGACTGCATCTTGCAATCTGTAAGTTTCATTACATATACAGTTTCCTTTTAAATATGAAAATGTAATTTATTAATGGCAATATCAATATTCATCTGATAATTTATCCTGCTTGTTTTCGTTTGTGAAAAATGTAATGCACATAAAAATGATCATTTTAGAAATCTTTAGTCATTGTAATATCTTGTAAAATTGTAATTAAGTTATTGAAATAGGATCCATGTTCAGACTACTACAGTATGTGGTGCTATTGTATTCTACACAGCCCTAAATAATTGCAGTGTTTCCCATATATTGATTTATTTGTGGCGCCCACCACAATATCAAAACTGACCGCCACAAATAGATTTTCCAAAAGGCTTTGACTTCGTTGAATAAACATGAGCACTGCAATTTTCAAAATCGAAACCTGGCGCGGGTGTTTTTAGATCACTGTATTTCTGAAGGAAACCGACTGCATTCAGAAAATTTGGGATGTCATTTTCATTTCATCATGCCTGTAATGCCTGATTCCTCAAAAAGGCCAGATCAGCCTCAGCACCAGGTCCAAACGGGCTCCCATACAAGGTGTACAAGAACTGTCCACAAGTGACGAAGATCTTGTGGAAGCTCATGCAGGTTGTGTGGAAGAACCAATCCATTCCAGCTGAGTGGCAAGAGGCAGTTGGAATCTTCATTCCTAAGGAGCTGAATTCCATGACCATTAATCAGTTCAGGAGCATTGTCTTGCTGAACGTGGAAGGGAAACTGTTCTTCTCAGTTTTGGCAAGAAGGATGACCAACTTCCTCAGCAGCAACCACTACATCGACACAAGTTGTCAAAAGGCTGGGCTCTCAGGTTTTCCAGGATGTATTGAACACACATCCGTGATCTGGGAGCAGATACAACGTGCCAAAAGAGAGAAGAGCGAACTTCATGTGGTGTGGCTTGACTTGGCGAACGCTTATGGTTCAGTACCACATAAGCTGGTTGAGTTTGCGTTGGAATTCTTCCACATTCCAGCGTGTGTAATTACCATCATAGCCAAGTATTTCAGCAACCTGCGCATGTGTTTCTCTCTCAATGGCCGTATGACTGAATGGCAGCAGTTGGAGGTCGGTATTGCCATGGGCTGCTCAATATCCCCTATCCTGTTTGTGGCAGCTTTTGAAGTCATCCTCATCGGAGCAAGACAGATGGCCAGAGGGCTGAGATTACCATCAGGAGGAAGACTCACGGCGCTGAGGGAAGTGGTTGGGCCTCCCGCGCTGCTTCTCTGACACAGGCCTCTTCGGCAAGAATGCTCTTCAGCTTCCTTTGAAGTCCATCAACCTCGAATACAAGCAGGAGAAGACCCGTCTTGCATTCGAGCTAAAGGAATCCAGGGACGAAGCAGTGAAGAGCGCAGGGGTGACCATCCGCACTGGGCGCAGATGGAGGGCCCAGCAGGAGGTCGATCAAGCCATTAACAGGCTACAACACAAGGAGGTCATGGGAAGAGTCCGTGAGGGCAGTGTATGACACCCTCCCTTGTCCCAGAAATCTCTCCCAGTGGTTCGGAAGTGAGGACAAGTGCCCCCTGTGCAATGAAGCCAATGCAGGCCTTCGACATATCTTGTCGGGGTGTAACGTTGCATTGACGCAGGGCCGCTTTAGATGGCGGCATAATCAGGTGCTGAGGAAGTTGGCGGAGCAGTTGGAAAGATGTAGAGTCCGGGCAAATAGCTCTTCAGATCCCATTCGGCCAAACATCCCGTTCCTCAGACCAGGAGAAGGCGGGCAGAAGAGAGTGGCAGGAAGGACAACATGTCTGCGCACTCCTGGAAAGGGATGGAAGATGCGTGTTGACCTGGGCACCAAGTTTATCTTCCCAACAGAGATCACTCAGACAACATTAAGGCCAGATGCTGTGGTGTGGGCCACAGCAGCCAAGAAGGCCCTCATTATTGAGCTGACTGTGCCATGGGAAGAGGGAATACCAGCGGCGTACGAGTTCAAGCGGCTCAAGAACTCTGATCTGGCGGCGGAGTGCAGAGACGGGGGATGGACCGCGACCATCCATCCCATAGAAGTTGGATGCAAGGGCTTCGTGGGAAAGTCCGCAATCCAGCTTCTTCGAGCTGCTGGGACAACTGGGGTAAGCCTGAGGAGAACCATCAAGGAGCTGGCGGAGGAGGCAGAGAAGGCAAGCTACTGGTTGTGGCTACGGAGGAGGGACAGGAATTGGGGCTCTGTACCCCAGAGAGGGCAGCTGCAGGGGGTGGCGGGGAGACGTCCCAATAAGCCACTGCCCCCCCACCGGGAGACGTACTGGATAGGGGGCGAAACGTCCGTGAACGGTGGCACCAGCTGATGACCCTGCAGCTGGTGCACTGGAGGAGGTGCGGCAGGCAGAAATGTCAAGCAGGAAACACCATCTGTATATTGAAATAATCAGTATTGTAATCATTATTAGTAATAAATTGAACAAAAAGTTAGTTTTAACAGCAATTTCAAATGTATTTGCTTTTTGTATATTCAAATATAATTATTTTTGTGTATAACTTCGCAGTTTTCTCTTATTTAAAGGTTTGATATAAGATGTTTTTCATTTAAATGATAATGCTTTTTATTTAAATGCACTTTGTCTTATTTCTTTTAGAAAATGCAGTTAAGGATGACTCTCGCATTTCCAGAGCCACAGGTTTGTGCAAAAAGTTGGTTGGGCATTTTTCTCATAGTTGGAAGAAGAAGGTGGCATTAACTGAAGCCCAGGAAGAACTTCAGCTTCCAAAGCATGCACTCATAACAGAGTGCCCAACAAGGTGGGGCTCAAGGCAATGGATGATAGAACGAGTTTTGGAACAACAGAAAGCTCTGTCTCAGATCCTTTCAGCTGATCGCAAAACAAGACACCTGGTTCCACAATGGCAGGACACAGATGTCCTTGAATCTGTGAGCAAGGCACTGAAACCCCTGCAGGAGTTCACAGATGCCCTGTCTGGCGAGGACTATGTCAGCGTGTCATATCTGAAGCCAGTTATTCATCTGTTCAACACAAGATACTGGCTGTGAATGATGAGGATTCTGACCTGACCAACACAATAAAATCAAAAATTCTTGAGTACATTAATAAAAATTATGATGAAGATACCCTAGAACTGCTGGATATGGCGTCATTCCTAGATCCAAGATTCAAGACAAATTACATTGCTGTAGACAAACTTCCAAACATCAAGGCCAAGGTGATGTCTGATATGAAAGAGGTATCACACAAGGTGAGTTGGTGTATGGGTAAATTGAGTGGTAGTGTCATGGGTCAATATGCATAATTATGGTTTAATCTTTTTCTATTGTCTGTTATGTTTGTTCTCATAGGATGCAGTGAATTCTGAGAGCACCACAGGGAGATAGAATGTAGACACAGATCTACCTTCATCAGCAAAAAAAACAAAGAAGTCTCTGGGAAGCTTTTTTAAGACTGTCTCAGCCATGCCAGCATCTCTGCAGCTTGAAGAAGCCATTGCCTCTGAGATGAACAGCTACCTGCTTACTCCCTCTATCGACAGTGAGGAAGATCCTCTTCGATGGTGGAAACTACATCAAATTAACTTCCCAAGATTGAGCAAGCTGATTCCAGCTACAAGCTCACCATCTGAGAGGGTGTTTAGCACTGGAGGGAATGTAGTGACATGCCAACGTTCATGCTTGAAACCAGAAATGGTGGGCATGCTGGTTTTCTTAGCAGAAAACCTTTAAACATTTAAAGCAGCTAGATTCTGCCACTGTTCTAATTGTAGTTATTTGAGAAACTTTAGTCTGGGTTGTTCTTTTGTTGTTGTTGTGATTACCCACATTAATTTTTTTTTGTGTGTGTGTGCCATATGTCTGTTCTAGAGACATGTTACAACTTTTTGATAAAGCTCTAATTGGTTTCCTTTGGAAATATGTTTCAAATTCACACAGAATGCATTTATAACTGTAAAGCATGTCTGTTTGTGTCAAAATCGTGATTAAAATCGAAATGGAAAAAAAAATTCAAGAAATCATGATAGTTTTTTTTTTACCATATCGCACAGCCCTACTGTCTCTCACTCCACAGGGAAAGGGAGGGAGAGGAAGGGATGAGACGCCACGAGAGGAGTAGACCGAATGAACCACACCCTGACTCAAAACGGATGGACATAAAAATAATAATAATACAGATTTCTGCAACCATCTATAGGCTATGAACAGCTCCATCAATAAAAAGAAAGGAACACTTGTGACAGACGCAGACAGTAATGCTGTCAATCAGAAACCCCCCCCTCTGATTTGATCTCTGTAAGTCTGAATCAAGAAAGAGAGCAAGACAAAGAGAGAGCAGCTAGTGGAACAGAGTGATATTAAGATTAACACACTAAAGAGCCTGTAACGAGAGATCAGGAACACACAATACAGTACTAACACACAATACAGTACTGCCACACAATACGGCTAAGAGAGAGATGGCAGATGAGAAGGTTATTGATTCGGCTATCTGTGTAGCCCTGTTTTTAAATTATTTATTAGAATAAAGTAAAAGAGAGTAAACATGTCTTAAAACATCTCTTGTAGAGAGAAGAAAAGAGCTGTCACTACTTCCATTTCATCAAGACTTTAAAAAATTTTTTTGCCCACACATTTTTTTATAGCTTAAATTATATAGACTTGAATTTGCAAATTTGGAATTGAATGACAGATTAATATATTATTTAAACTGTTTGTTTCAGCAAATATTTACTATATCTTTCCCAACTTGCAATAAACGTTAGTTTAAAAACTTCTTACCTTAAATCTTACCTCAGATTTATCTGACTTAATTTATTACATGTACAGTTGTTCCTTCTAAACATAGCATAGCTAACTGAGTGGCAGATCTTTCATACAGACACACACACATCTTTCAGCACTATATCGTAATGGAAATATTCCTTTAAGTTTACGAATCGGTTATAAAACCTGTTTTATAGAAGCCATTATGAAAAACTGCAATCAGTGATGCAATCATCCAATGAACCAACACACAAACAAAGAGAAAAAGAGAAAAACATTGAAGGTCGATTGGTACCCTTATAAGGAAATAAACCAAAAATGTGCCTGCACTAAATAAACTGGTGTCATAAAAATGATATGAACAGTTTCATTATAATCATTACTGGATGCTTTTTAACATTTAAAAAAAATGTAAATGTATAAATAATTCCAGTGACCCAAAATTACTCTTGTTCCTTGCTTCTTAACACCACTGAAGATAATTCAATAATGTAATAAATATATCATCATTATCATCATCATCATCATCATATAGAGCAGTTAGAAAATGGTTGTGTAAACAAAAAATTCACATTTTTCATTCATGAAACCTTGATGAACATTATAAGTGGATTTCAGGGAAAAAATAAAACACCACAAATGTGTAGAATATGACACAGCATATATTGCAAACTAGGGCTGTGCAAATAATCAAACGCGATTTTCATGCGCATCTCGTCAGTAAAGCCGGTTCTGTGATTAGTAGTAAATCTCCAGCACGTGCTTTCAGATGGAGCGGCATTTACTACACAGCCGTAGTTCACTGACAAGCTACGCAATATCGCGTTCAAAATCGTAGGCGATTATTTGCACAGCCCTACTGCAAACTGAGCTGTATAAGATCACTGAAGGCTACAAACTAATTATTTCCTCCAAGTCATTTCAAGTTGCTGAAAATCTCCCCTTATCTGGTCCTGCTAGCAAGAAAGGCTTTCATTTGGGTCAGAGAACACACAAACATACACACCCAGTGTCATGATGCACATGAAAGGACTTGGAGTCCATTAACTCAAACTGACTGATACAGAAAGCCATGACTCCTTCATTATAAGGGCTGACTGCATTCAGATGACATGAACCCAAACCCAAGCACTGAGAGAGAGAGAAGAAAAAAAACCACTAATCATCTTAGTAGCTATGTTTCCATCAACCTATTTTTAGGATTTTAACGCATTTTTAAAAAAAAAAACTATGATGGAAACACATTTACCAAATAAATTAATCAATGTTCAGTTATGTGACTTTGTCAACAGATCATGTGATTGGATAACTGAACTAACCAGCGCACCGATCTCATTGCACACCATCTCAAATGATATTTTAATAATTCTGAAATGCCTGAGCCAAAGTCCATCATCAAAATGATTTGTTATAATCACCTTCCATAACCGCCATCCCACATCCCATAACATCAGGCATCCAAACGCAAGACAACATGACCACGTTTGTTATTGCATGTGTTGTCTGCAGGATCTGAGGCGCGCAACTCATTTGCTCTTCAAAAAAGAGCTACTGGCTTCCCCGGTTGCAGCAACTTTTTTCAGTTTCCCAGGAAGTTAAATTTTATTCTCTTGAACGCAACAGTGCTTTACTTGCAAATGTTTTATGCAATATTTTACTTTTATGCACAAGTTAAATTCGCCTGGATTAAATGGAAACATGGCTACCGTGAGGTGCACTGATCAATGAAACCTAAGCTATACATCATGACTCCTCCCCTGATTCCCTGATCACTTACATGACCTTATTAAACCTTCAGTCTGCACAGCATGTGTAATCAAACACACACACAGATCTGCATCTTCACAGCCTCCTACACGGCATCAGTAATTTCCTCACATCCACATGAAGCAAAGGCTCAGGGATGGTATAATACTTGCAGTGAGGCATTAAAAAAATTATTAAAGGAACATTCTGGATCAATGCAACTTAAACTCTATCGACAGCATCCGCAGCATAATGCCAATTACTGCAAAGATAATTTAGGAACATTACAGTAATCACATTAAAATACACTCCATTTTAAAAGTACATAAATGCAAAAATTAGACACAAGACTACTGTGACAGATTCACTTACTTTGATTATTTTATTACTGGTAATTTTCTGTAGTAATCAACCTTGGGGTAAAAATGCTGTCGATTAACTTGCTTTGAGCTCTTCTTTAAAACAAAAAAACTGAAACAAACAACATGCCAAGTGCCAGCATCCTTTCATATGAGAAATGACAAATGAGGGTCTGTTTCATTCACCCTGAATGGCTTAACTCACAGTGACAGGGAGTGAGGCATCTGTGTGTGTTGTGGACAAGAGGGTGATTTATTGTGACAGACAGCAATGTGAGCATTAAATTGCCATTTTCCAGGCCAAAGGCAGGGCTCAATGCTAAAAAATATTTTGCACTCTCCCTGCTAAAATTTTCACTCATTCCACAACATAAAATAATTCTAAAAACAACATTAAATAAACAATAAATAAAATAAAAAATAAAAAATGTTTTTTGACCCACGTAACCTTATATTTGAAAGAATAAGACTGTTTTGACCACATCCACCATGGTCTTCATTTAAAGTTGTTGACCCATCAAGCAGTCTTTATTGTCAAGCCCTGCTAAAGGTGGAGAAACCAAGAGAAGAGGAGCGGATAGAAAATTGGAGGGGAGAAATAATAATTTCTTATAATGAACAGATGGATGAACACATGGACAACACAGCTGGAAAAAAAGAATCAGCTTTTACTGACAAGAGAAAGTGTGTGTATTCAAGTCTGCACTCCATCTTACTAAACAGCTTGCCCAGAAGCATTCACTATAGCACAAATGCTCTGTGTTGTTTTGTATTTGCTCTAATAAAGATCTATGATCTGAAACACTGGTCCGAAGGCCGAATACCGAACGCGGTTTTTCGTGTTTTTTTCCCCCCCCCATGTATTTTGCCAATTTTTTTCACCATTGCATAAAATAAATAACCAAAATGTGCTTTTTACTGTTTTGTCTTGCTTTTCAAAGAAAAAATCAATTACAAAACAACAATTTAAAAATATTTACTTAACACTGAAAAATTTTTAACATTGTAGCAGACATTATACCAACAAAGCACAATTTAACTTAAAATTAAAAATAATATAAAAAAATAAAATAAATAAAATAATATAAAATAATATAATAACATAAAATAATATTTTTGGTAATTTTTGAGACCCCCTTCTTGAATCAGGCATGTATTTTTTACTGTACAAATAAAGGCGGCCTTGTTTTAATTCTTTTAAAACATTATAATATATTATAGATCCCAATTTGAACACAGGGCTTGAATTTCGGCGCGGGATTGCAGGGATTGCGCATAATTCTACTGATTCCCGCAGTTTCCGCGCTTGTAACGCGGGAAATTCCCGCAAATATTTCAGCGTGAAAGACGCTCGCGACAGATGAGGGAATGTATCATTTGCACGTGCTTTTGAGTCTTACAATTTTAAATATTCAAGTGCTCAATTCAGTACTTGCGTGCTCTGTGACTGCGAGACCCTTTCTGTGAGCCGCCTCACACCCAAAGCGCACGCACATAGAGACGCATCTGAGATCGCGCGCTTTATTGTGCGTAAACAGCCAAATACATACAAAAATGTCAAAGTGCCCGTCTTGATGAGTATTCATGTAAACAGTCGATTCATACTAAACATTGTCGGTATGCTATTAAGTAAGTTAATGTAAACAGATGAGAAACAAAACTTATGTGTAACAGTTTGATCCGTGCATGAGGTCTTAAAGAGACAGCAACCTAAATAAACCTGCTGCTGTCTGTCATTAATGTTTATTTATACATTGAAGACTAACCAGTGTTATTTTAAAGTTAAATAGATTATTCTGTTTCTGTGGTATTTCTGTACCTGAATATTACTGTTAAACCTACCTGAAAAACTTAAAGCACAGTTAATTTTAGTTGTACCTTGTTATTGTATTTGTTTGTGCCATTGCTTGTCATTCTTATGATTTTGCGTCTTTCTCGGACAGTTTTAAATGCTTCCACACTGCTGACATGTTTGCTGCATTAGTGCACACCTCTTTTTAAATCGCATCACGTCACTGTTCGGTACAATTTATTTGGTGTTTTCGCTTATACGGTTGCCGAACATTCTAAACCCAGTTTAGCAATCTGGATCACATTTGAGGAGGAGTAGCCTATATCGCTAAATGAGGAGCTCGAGCTCCTTCTACAATCTGTAACTGGTTTGTTTAGGGCTGTACAGTGCACAAAAAATCGGTCTGAATAAATGTACTACAGTAGCACGTGTGCGATACAGTTTTGCATGTGTATGAGCCTGTTTACAAACCTGTTGTCCAACAAAGACATAATTTATTGACATGCTTTTTCTCCAAATTAACTTAATAACATAGTCCTCCTCCTGTCAGCATTCAATTCGCACGGACCGATCGTCACACAGAGAACACGCGGTCATGCAGGATACACATACACACTTCACAAGATCTCACAACTGTACCCGACTAAGTTTGCAAGGTTTTTGAAATTGGATGTTTATTAGACATTCAAAAATTTGTTTAAATGATATAAATGCGTATTTGCTGAATGCTGATGGCAAACAAGAAAGTATTATAATGTTTGCCTTTCTATTACTAATAATATAAAAGCAGTCTTTATAAGACTTTTTGTTTACATTTTAATTCCTTTGTTTAACCATTCTATCTGATTATTAGACAGACTTCTATCCGTATTTAGACAGAACTGTTAACGACAACGGCGAACAAGAGGGAGAATGTGAGCACTGTGTGCCCAGGCGCTGCCGTTCTCAATTGCGCCGTCAAAATAAAAGTCCCACCTCGAACGCATCGGCCAAACAGGAAAACTTATCGGCCGATGCTTAAAAAAAAAAAAAAGCCAAATATCAGCCGATATATCGGCCTTGGCGATATATCGGTCGACCACTAATAAACATACTTTCCTTATAAAAATACCCAAGATTGAAGAACACGGATAAACCATATATTTTGTGCAATCGTATGTTTATTTACCTCAAGTTTCATCAGTTACAATGTCTCTATCTCCGTTGTGCATTTTATTTAGCGATAACTGGATACCTTCCTGGAGCGTCGTCAGTAGTATTACTTCTGCTATGGATATGTGGAGTTTCTGTGCAAGAGCGCCCTCTGGCTTCCCGTATGAATTAAACAGACTTTACATTATGTGTGTACTCATTAATGCTAACAACAACTTATTTTGTGTAAAAATAGGAAAGATAATACTTTTCTCTAAAGAAACAGGATTCCCTGAATTATCGACATTGATATCGTTATCACAATAAATACCAGAAATATTGTGATATATTTTTAAGCCCATATCGCCCATCCCTAGTTGAAACTGAAAATATGGAGTGCGCTGTAAGTCACTACGCAATTCTTGTATATACACCTAAGTTCATTCCAGACTCAGTGCCAATGTGCCCCTGAGTCAAATATAACTCACCAATAAAGATGAGATTCTTGGCAGCCTTGAAATATATAAAGCTAAGTGAAATTCCACATGAAGCATGCTGGGATTTTAAAGGTCTGAGTTTAGGCTTGGCTGCTGTAGCACTTTGAAGGATTTCCCTTCCTCATTCGAGTCGGACTGACCCGTGGCACCAGGCCTGAAACTAAGCAAAAGCAGCTGGCTGCCCCGGGCCAATACTCTAAAGCAGCCACACATTACTGCTGCAAAACTCGACAGCAGGGGTTTCTTTTGATACCAAAGACCACTTGCAAAGGAACCACATTCTTAAAACATAAAGGAAGCTATATATTTTCATGTATAAAGACCCATTTATACTGTGTGAGAAAAATGTGTGATATTATAAAGACAGTGTTTCCAAAAGTATACAAACATTATCTCGCAAATTGTACACACTTTTAGAGTTAGATGTTTAAACCTGAAAAAAAATTCAAGCTTATTTATATAAAGACTTTCACAATCATTCACAAATCAAAGCAAAAGTTCAAATCATCATTTCAAAGAATTTACAACTCCCAACAAACATAAGGTAAAGGAGAAACTCGCACAAAACAAACAAAAATTATGTGTAAATGTATGTATATTGCAGGGAAGGAAAGGTGAACTAAAAAAAGATTTCTGTAAGATTTTTTGTGATGTTTATGAAAGATGTCTCTTTTGCTCAACAAGAATATATTTATTTGACCAAAAATACAGTAAAAACAGACCAGTAATACTGTGAAGTATTATTATAATTTAAAATAAATTTTCCATTTTAATATTTATAAAATGTAATTAACTCCTGGCACAGGAAAGCTGAATATTCAGCAGCCATTACTCCAGCCAATCATTCTAATAGGCTGATTTGGTGGTCAAGAAACATTTCGGTAACACTTTAGTAGCCTATAGGAAACAATTATATTATTATTCCAAACTGGTTGCTTATTAGCATGCATATTACTAGTATATTGGCTATTTATTAGTACTTATAAAGCACATATTCTATATGAACATTTTCTACATACCTAATCCTACCCAATACCTAAACTTAAGAACTACCTTACTAAACAGTAATTAGTAGTTTAATGAGGCAAATTTCATAGTTAATAGTTAATTAATAAAGTGTGACCAACATTTCTTATTATTATCATTGTTAAAAACATTTTTGTGGAAAGAATTTTTAAATACACAGTTAGAATATCATTTATTTGAAATAGAAAACTCTTGTGACAATATAAATGTTAGATGTCACTTTAATACATCCTTGCTTAATAGAAGTATTATTTTCTTTAAAAAAATATAAATCTTACAGACTCCAAACTTTTAAACAGTAGTGTATATTTTAAACAATGTTTTTTCCTCCTTGCAATCTTTTTGAATTACTACAGCAATTCTCCAGGAAAAGTAAACAATACGGTCAAAATAGTCCTACAGCATTCTATACATTACTGCAGCAATTCTCCACAGTAATTAAACACCACCATGGCCATGCTATAGAGGCGTGGGAATCGTCAGGATTACACAACAGCACTTTACACCAGAGACACTGAAAGATTCAACTAATAAACATTTGATGTTGCCAAGGGACAAGAGAACTGCAAAGGCCAACATTCTAGAAGGCACTGGATCAACAGGCGGGGATACCCAAGCAGGCCGTGGCGTGTCCCGTATCCTAGCAGCATGCTTCTGGAACACTGCCCAAGGTGCTGGCTGCGGCCTGATGGGACATTGCTCCTGCAGTATGAGTCCGGCGGAGCTGTTATGCTCGGCTTATCTGGCTACAGATAAATCATACCACCGGATGGTCTCTGGATATCAATGATCTAATGACATACGCACACACAAACACAACACTGGGGAAGTTAATGATTGAAATACTAGAACCCATCTTTCAGCTTGAGGAATCAGAGCTGATGGCCATGCCAAATCTCCTACATGAACCTATTCCATCCACTTTAACATTCACAGAATGCTTTATTTTCATCTTTCATACACCCTACAATCACATTATCCATATGGGATCAGAGCCAGTGGAGGTGCAGGTGTTATGCTATGTTTAAACTTCTAAAATGATTTTTTTTTTATTCAAATGATTTCTTCATTTGATTGCTAACTCACACATACTTTCATTCCTCCCATGAACACATTTTCCTTCTCCCCTGCATTCCAGAGCAAATGCTTGTGGTTTTTCTACATAAAAAGTGGAGAAACTGAGTTTTTACTCAAGCTTAGAGAGCTGTTTACACTTGAGACCAAATGTGGAAAACTTTCCATCAGAACAATTGCACACTGGACAGACGAAGCACAAAGCACAGAGATCAGCGGAGGCACTAACGTGTCCCTGGTATAAACGCCTTTGAGCTTCTTGCCAGTAAGTGAATAATGCGCTTTCATCAGCGCCAGCGCCAATCTGACTCTGCATTGGTCCACACATCACCATGCAGACAACAGTCTGTGCATCCAAAACACACATACAAGGAGAGGGAAGGAATGTTTTCTGGTCTTAAAACCAATTAAGAAATATTGTTTTTCCACAGAAAGGCATTTCGTTCACAGCAGTGCCCTTAACAACCCACATTTAGGGCTGGGTATCGTTCAAAAATTTTCTATACCGATACCTTGACTTCGATACCGGTTTCTGAACGATACTTTTTCAATAACAGTTTTATGAAATAAATTTGAACAAGATTAAAAAAAAAAAAACTTTGGTTTTATTTTTCAGTTTGTTTGTTTATGTTTATACAGACTCAAACTCATCTCCTGAGCCACTGCACAAAGGAACAAAATGTAACCAACACAAATCAGTGCAAATAGTTTTAATAAAGTTCAAATATAGGGATGCACCAAATGTTCGGCAAACGAAATTATTCGGCCGAAAATAGCACAAAAAAAAATCTCTTTTGGAGTTCGGCCGAATAAGGGTTCAAAGTCCAAAGCACGAGGAAAATCTGCGCTGAAACACTGCTACTCGTCAGTTGCTCAGTAACATTTTTGTGAGTTTTTTTAAAGGCATGTGACAATGTGATACGTGCGACAAACATCTTCCCAAATTCGTAATGAGAATCATTTATAAATCTGCATGCTGTTGTCAACAAAAAGCACTGAGATCTTCCTGTGTGTTTCTGTCAAAATAAAAGCCGAGAAAAAGCAACAACTTTTTCAACTGACATTATGGCATTTAAAATAAAATTATCCCAAACGTAACTGTGGCACGTGTGGCTGTGCTGCTCAGTCAGTGAACCGCTTCCATCGGCGCTGCTGCTGCAAAACACACTGTTGCTAACATGAAACATTTTTATGTGAGGCGCCGGTGCGATCGAACAGCTGAAACATAAAAAACTCAATTTTTGGAGTAAGATATAATCCGCAAGTGTTTACTTTTATTTTTGCACACTCACAATAAAAACAAGATTTGTGCTTTTGCAAAATAAAGCAAACAAACAGAATGCGCGTTGTCATCCTTTCCTTTCCGTGAACTTGTTTATGGAGCGCCGCGCCACACTTCTGTTTTAAATCTGTTAGCTTAATTATTTAAGTCAGATATATTTAGCTTTTTTTTTTTCTCTCTTCCACAATCGCTGTTCTGACTCTCAACATTACATGGCCAAAACACATTAGACAGCAATCGGAAGTTATTACAAACACTCGATGGTGATTTAAAGTGAGTAAAAGCAGAATATAAATCTTATTTATTGTCTTATGTAGCATGATGCTACAGTGTGCATGAATGGTCACGTAACACATGCTTTTGGTCGTGTAGTATGGACGGAGATTTTTTCTGAAACGCAGTGGAAATGCCAGTATGGACAAGGATCGTTTTTATTTTAAAACAAAAACGCACCAGTGTAAATGTAGCCTTACATATAAAGGGGGTTGGACGCTTTCACACTACAGCCTCACGTGTGAGCCCCATCTCTGTGTGTAACTGGTGTAAACCAGTAGGTGTGTTCGACTTGACGCTGTGCAGACCGATCGGTGTATGACTGTACCGCGAGAGCTATAGAAAGCAGACTGCTCCGTATGATTTCGAATCGCTCTCGGGGATGTCAAACACTGATCGATCCGCGTGGCGCCGCTTCTAGTCGAACACACCTAGTGCTGCAGGCTTATTGGCTCACTGACGTTGACAAGATTAACCCCATAGGTATCAAATTTTGGTACCGAACAACAAGACATTTTTCGATACTCGATGCTAGAGGCAATTCGGTCGGTGCCTAAAAAGTATCAGACTCGATACCTAGCCCTCACACATTAGTGCATTTCTACCATATCGTTACCTGAAACATTCACATCTGAAACACCTAGGCCTAAGAAATAATCCGCAAAAGTGTTTACTTTTATTTTTGCACACTCACAATAAAAACAAGATTTGTGCTTTTGCAAAATAAAGCAAACAAACAGAATGCGCGTTGTCATCCTTTCCTTTCCGTGAACTTGTTTATGGAGCGCCGCGCCACACTTCTGTTTTAAATCTGTTAGCTTAATTATTTAAGTCAGATATATTTAGCTTTTTTTTTTTCTCTCTTCCACAATCGCTGTTCTGACTCTCAACATTACATGGCCAAAACACATTAGACAGCAATCGGAAGTTATTACAAACACTCGATGGTGATTTAAAGTGAGTAAAAGCAGAATATAAATCTTATTTATTGTCTTATGTAGCATGATGCTACAGTGTGCATGAATGGTCACGTAACACATGCTTTTGGTCGTGTAGTATGGACGGAGATTTTTTCTGAAACGCAGTGGAAATGCCAGTATGGACAAGGATCGTTTTTATTTTAAAACAAAAACGCACCAGTGTAAATGTAGCCTTACATATAAAGGGGGTTGGACGCTTTCACACTACAGCCTCACGTGTGAGCCCCATCTCTGTGTGTAACTGGTGTAAACCAGTAGGTGTGTTCGACTTGACGCTGTGCAGACCGATCGGTGTATGACTGTACCGCGAGAGCTATAGAAAGCAGACTGCTCCGTATGATTTCGAATCGCTCTCGGGGATGTCAAACACTGATCGATCCGCGTGGCGCCGCTTCTAGTCGAACACACCTAGTGCTGCAGGCTTATTGGCTCACTGACGTTGACAAGATTAACCCCATAGGTATCAAATTTTGGTACCGAACAACAAGACATTTTTCGATACTCGATGCTAGAGGCAATTCGGTCGGTGCCTAAAAAGTATCAGACTCGATACCTAGCCCTCACACATTAGTGCATTTCTACCATATCGTTACCTGAAACATTCACATCTGAAACACCTCAGGGGTGTGTGTTGGTCAAACCCGAGAGTAAAACACTCAATTAGACACATGCCTCCAGGCCCCAGAAACAATCCTGCTGCACCTGAAGTCCTCAGACTTGAGCTGAGTAAATATGAGTTATGTTTCCCTTGTGGAGAACTGAACATTTTGCCAACCGCCATGACTGCAGAACTAAACTCTTTTTGGAAATCTACAAGAAACTCTAAACTCCAACACTCCTAAGGCAACATAGGAGAGAAAACAGAGAAAAACTTGAGAAATTGCTGGGTACTTGACCCCTAATACCTAATACAGCATAGTCCACAACCTGACCTTAACCTCTGAGCAGCATTCCACTGTGAACATACTTTGCAGCAAGGATGTAACCAAGACTGGGACAAATGTAACATTTTAAAGTCGTGATGAAACGGAAGAAGCCACAGATATTTTCTTTGGTATTCTGATGCAAATTCAAAAGAAACAGAATATAGAGCTTCTATCCATCAGTTGTTGATTGGATGAAGGCAGATCTGAAAGCAAGCTTGCAGTCGATGATACAAAAGGGGTTTTTGCGGACAAAATGATTGGAGAAATCTGGCATAAGTCACCAGAGAAAAGTCTGTTGTTTCATCAGAAGAACGAGTTATAACATTTTGATTCACACGGGTGAATTGTTCAAAGGTCAATAATATGCATTTAGACAACTGTAGCGAATCAGTTCATTCATGGGGAATTGTTCACAGACAACTTGGCACCCAGTATGTTTATTGGGTGAGGGGTCTGTGAACGTTTGTTAATCTAATGAATAATTGATTTGTTAAATCAAATGAAAAATGGTGTGTCTGATTGGTCCAGACGCTACAACAACAGATCTTTAAAAAAGGCATCCACAAAAAGACTCATTTTTTGTCCACAAAAATTAAAAGTGTTGACCATAAAGCCATTGAGATGGAACCACCTCATGACCCACATTATATTCTGTGCTGTTGTCTAGAAGTTTATTAAATTACTGCGCAAAATTTACTAAAAATTATTAAATAATTGGCATGAGTGCACATCTCCAGTAAAAAGAATGTCTTAGTTTATGTTGACTACAAGCATACCGGAATATTCCTATAGCTGAGAGACCTGTAAACCTATTTTACTGCCATTTATTTAATATTTTTTAGTAACTGAAAAAAAAATAGACCTTATGCAGAAAAATATGTGCATGTAAACACGATAAATGTTAATGATTATGCTCTGAATGAGAGGACAACCAAGTGTGTATATAAAACACAAAAAAACAGAATTCTCCCTTTTATCGCTTCTAGTAGGTAATTGTTAATAATAACATATGTTTAACATCTCACTACATCCAATTTAATCTACATCCTATCTGCTGAAATGCGGGAAGGAGACCTCAGGCTTCATTGCAGCTAATCTCATACAACTCATAGAGCACAATTCCTAAACAGAGAGAAGAGAAAATAAACAAACTGATGTGGAAAAATATAGTTGCATATTACCAGCCTCTCCCTACACACAGGGACTCCCGGGGGAATGGATAAATCATCGCCGTTATATACGTCATGGGCCAACTCAGCATTCCAAAAGCTGGTGCTCGCAGCTCACACACACACAAGCTGGGCTGGATATGAGTAGCGGCACGCGTGAGACATGCAAGCAGTGACAACTCACCATTTCTTTGTGCATTCCACCATGAGTTCCTGGTAGGAGGCGACAAACTGGAATTTGGAAGCATGTTTCCCAACACGCTGCAGTCTCTTCCACACTGAAGCCATGGTTTTGTCCTCTTTATAGAGCTGACAGTTTGTTTAAAATACCGTCGCGTTCTGACGCCACCCCCTCACAAATCCTTTCCTTGGAAAAGTTCTCAAAAGTATCCGTCCAAAATCAGCTTTTGTGCATTCACTGATGTTTAAGGGGTTTAAAATCAGGTAGAGGAAAGGAAAAAATACGTAGATCCCTTGCCATCAAAACATTAGTGTGGATGATCGCAGATCAGCATGATGGCACGACATGTTAAATCCACCGGGGTGATTGACAGCTCTCACAGAGCTCATTCCGTGCAGCAAATCCCTCAAAATAAACGTAAGCAGTGCATGGTAATCCAATATTCCTCATTTCCATGTGTCAATAAACCTACAGAGACAAAGAGGGAGGTGGTTAGATCTTGCACCAAAAGATATCCATTAACTCATATGTCAATCTTTGATTACCAAATTTCTTGAATTAAATATTTGTTAGTTTTAGCTTAATCATTTTACCAAAACCATCCCTAATTTAAGCACTGATGCATACCAGTAACAGAAAATTCCCTATCAGTTATCTGTGCAAGGCAATGGAAAGTGATGGTATCAGGAAGCAGAGATTTGGCTGACTTTGTATATCTGTGCAACCAAATTTCATAGTCAGTCAGATTATATCTTGTGGACCAGATACAAATATTCCAAAGACCCAATCTTAGTTTCCCTAATGGGATAATAAAGTTGAGTCCGAGTCTGACCCGGAAACATCTGATATTGTATATCAAAAGTTATTGTTGCATTTTATTTTGCACAAAAGGAAAACATTTTAGAATGCACATTGTTTCTATATATAACCAACACATTTAAATCATCAGTTTTATATTTATCCATTTTTGTTTCAAGCACTCGCAATTCTTCATAGGATTGTAGTTCTTTCCCTTATTAAAGGCTTTAAGTTCATAGTTTTTGTATCTTTTTTTTGTATGATTTTCAAATACTTTTTTTTTAATCAAAATTTGTAATGTTCTCATTCACCTCACAGGCAGCTGGATTGGTTCATGTTTTGTACTTTTTTTTTAATGAAACTTATTTTTTAATCCCTATGGGGAAAATTATTGAAAAAAACAAGGCTGATGAAAAAGTGGCCGTTCTAGCAAAAGGATGGCGCATAATAGATTTTGCCTAATAAAATCATGTTTTAATTAAAACTGTCATTTATATTTGTATTTTTAAAAAAGCTAAAAAGACACTTGAGGCTGTGAAGTACGTAGTCAGGCAGCTAAACAGTACTATACACCCTTTATTATATTGACAGTTGTGCCAATATTCAGTACAACAGCACGTTGTCTATTGTGTTATTCCATAAATATCAAGAAAGCTGACAACCAGTTTGTTTGTTTGTCTTTCTTTGTTCCATGCTGTCAGACTTTACAGAGCAGACTTTAAAAGTTCAAAAGTTGTCCTGGACCTGGACTGTCTAAAATAATTCATCCATTTCTTTTAATTATGCTAACAACTGTTGCTGTTCAAACATTCACGAGATGACAGTTTTATATTGATGCAAGACTTCTTCAAACAACACACATCCTCATGCACATACAACAAACTGATAAACTGTCAGTGCTGTCAAACTGACTAAAGAGACTTAAGATAGACGTTCTCAGGTTACTAGTTGAAGATCCTCTTTAAAGTCCAGTGTTGTTTAGCAAGACAGCTTAAGAGATCATCAATAATCGATAATTAAACCCCTGCAACTACAGAGACCCTTTAACAGATATTATTCATAAACCTCCTGGTCTTGGTCGCATTCCTGCACTCACCGCGTGAATAATGCAGCAGCAGTAGCGGCTGAACGTGCCCGATGCGGCGTGAGGCGCGAGGCTGCATTCAGTCCGCTAGCGAGCTAAAGTGCCGCTCCGGCTGGAGATTCCCATAGAGCTCCGCTAGCAGCCTAGGCTAATCTTAGCCAGGCAGGCTATCCCAGGGTAAAGAGCGGCAGCGAAATCCCCAGGATACTCAGTCGTATACCGGCGACGACCAAACTGAGGAGCTTGAAGCCGAGAAGCAGTGGCGGTTTTCCCGGTCGAAAGGAGGAATTTCCAGCGCTGTTTTCGTATTCACACACAAACTCAACGCATCAAGACTCCATCATTTTCCTCCCCAATCCCACATTCAGTCAAACATCTGTGCGGAGTCGCCGAGAAACGCCCCCATGCGTCTCTCATTGGCTGGTGGGCTGCAAATATTTACATATTCATGACACTTCTTAATGCTTTTGTTGCCAGTGAGCGCTCCTATTGGTCGATAGAGACATCTTTCAGAGATCTTTAACCCGCCTGTGTGAGCAAGCACACTGAGTTGAGTAGGAATATAAGTAATGTAAACCTTCTTCTATGCGTTAAGGTACAAAGTGTATTAAATATGAGTGTTGTGACTCAGAGAAAGAAGAAAATTGCAAAAATCTGATAGGCTGAGGCAATTCAGTTATCTGGAATATTTATTATTATGGTAGGACAATCTGTGAATAATTAAAAATGCTAAAACAAAACAAAAACTATGAAAGAGATATTTTAGAACTATGATTATGAAAGAGATAGTTTAGAACAATATATTTGTAATTTAATGTAATATTTATTGTAATTTTTATTTTATTTTATTTTATTTGAAAGCAAAACAGTCAGGTCAGTAATGTGCTTTGAAATAAAAAAAACTGGGAAAATGAAGTGAGAGAAACATGGAGAGATTTTGTGAAAGAAACACTCTGATTCCACGGCCAAATGGCAAACAGTTCATTACAGTACATTTTTTCTGTCTGAAGAATCTGAAGAAAAAACACATAGGCCATTTTCTAACCAGATTAGATTTTTTATTTAAATTTAAATGTCAAATGTATTTTTTATTTTTTTTTAAGTTTTAAACTAAAGTTCTGTGGTTGGGGGGTTTACCTTCATTATATTCTTTGTTTATCAGAAGCCTTTTGATGCCTGCACATCAGTCCTTAATATTACAGATAGACACACCACGTGTCAAAAATGCTTTGAAGCTGCCAGTATTCTTGAAAAGACACATATCTGTGAGTATTTGGAGGGAGGTATCTCATACAGATTCTTTCTGCCACTTCCCCAGCATCTCGATCCTTATCTTTTGAGTGCATGAGACAGGTTTCCTCCCTGATGAACGGGTGTGTGCATGTGTATCGGAAGATGTGAAGATGTGGGCACACAGGGCAGAGGGGGGGTGTGATCTCTACTCAAAAGCAGTCACAGTGTCTGTCTACAGAGAGTTGTAACATCATGACTGCAGTGTCACACTGCCAAGAGCACTTTGAAAGACAGCCAATCAGACACCTTTGCCATGTGTCAGACAGAGACTCAAGGAGTCTGTAGATCAGATCCTGCTTTTTATGGGCTGCCAACACTTTAGGACATGTGTTAGGCAACATTAAACCTCTCAGGCCACTGCTCTGGAAGCTCAGGAGTCTTATAACAGATAAGATGTTAAAGAAGCTCTGAATTTATCAGTTTTTTTCTATGATAAAATAGGCAGTTTGTTTAAAAAAAAAAGTAGTGATTTTACAATACAATAACAATACATTACTACTAAAAAATGACCTTTTTCCACAATTTAATCAATGAAATCAAGACATGAGTCTGCAGTTTGTCTGTGTATCGACTTTACTTTCTTTCTCTTCCTGTGTGTGTCCCAGCGGTAATGTGAGTGTGTTTGCTGGCAGTGAGATAAGCACGCTTACTGTAAGTGAATCACTCCCTCATGCACTGGCACGGACACATGGGCATAGCCGTGGGTGAAGACCAAGAAAGGAGAGAACAGTGATGTCACACACAATGGAAGATTTGGAGCCTCAGTCTGCAGAACGAGACAATGACATCACAGAAGAAACTATAGAACGGTAATGCGCCTCATTATGGCTAATTAAATGCTCTATACAGTTTCTTCTGAACCCTATGTGCATCATTATGATGAAATCAATGTTCAACAATGAGATTCAGTGTCCTTAATGAGACAGTTTGAAGTGTGTATGGTTAACATCTGTTGATCAGGTCAGTATTACATATAACTGTGTTCATTTGTGTATGTGTGTGTGTGCACTGAATTTTAATCTCTGTGTTGAAGACAGAGAAGTTGTTGGGTAGACGATTCTGTAAATGACTCCAGCTGAATGTTCTCTTCAAGTAAACACAAGGAAGTGCAGAGTGCAACCTCAACATACAAATTATAGTTTATTCAACAATATTTACAGAAGAGTATAAACATACAAGAGTTTGACAACATCACAAACATTAGCAAAGATGTGAACTCTAGAAGTATAAAGTTAATGCTAAATATTGTGATATTTGACTTTATGGAGGATCACTTAATAGTGATTAGGCATGCAAGGCTATGCCATCCCTAGTAAAAAAAAAAAGAATATATTTAAAATACATTTATTTCAAACTAAGTATAGTTAAAATCTATTAACATATTTACTGGCATATCGCTCAAGACTTACTGATATAAAAATTATAATTAAACTTTATTTGGAGTACTACATGTGCGCAATGCACATTTCTTAATTTTAAGCCTAAAATGTGTTTTAAGGTCACTATTGATGAGAGTTATATGATCTTTGATAATAAAAGTCTTTAAATGCAAGATATTTAAAGTGTATCTGAAGTATACTTGTAATAGTTCCACTTTAGCACAATCAAATATACTTCAGTATATCTTTAGTTGAACTTCAGCACTACCTCCACACAATTAAAGTACACAAAATTAGTTGTTCCAATTGAGCACACTTTAAGTATACCAGTTTAGTATACTAAAAGTACAATTGAAGGGTATTAAGTACATAAATATGTAAATTTATTTGTAGTATACTTAGTATGAAATACGTTTATTTCGAATACATTTTAGTATATTTATTTTTCACTAGGGATCATAAGCAAACATGTAAAAAAAAAAAAAAAAACAGTAATTACTGACATATGTGACCCTGGAGCACAAAACCAGACTTAAGTCACTGGGGTATATTTGTAGCAATATCCAAAAATACATTGTATGGGTCAAAATTATTGATTTTTCTTTTATGCCAAAAATCATTAGGATATTAAGTAAAGATCATGTTCCATGAAGATATTTTGTAAATTTCCTACTGTAAATATATTAAAACTTAATTTTTGATTAGTAATATGCATTGCTAAGAACTTCATATGGACAACTTTAAAGGCGATTTTCTCAATATTTTGATTTTTTTTGCACCCTCAGATTCCAGATTTTCAAATAGTTGTATCTCAGCCAAATATTGTCCTATCCTAACAAACCATACATCAATGGAAAGCTATTTATTCAGCTTTCAGATGATGTATAAACCTCAATTTCGAAAAATTGACCCTTATGACTGGTTTTGTGGTCCAGGGTCACATAATATGTACTTTTATCTCTGACTACATTAGAATGAATATGCTACCTACTGGTGACTTATGAATATTTTTTAATCATCCACCAAATTATCATCTTTTCCTTACATTGCTGTAAGTTAATAACAATGCCACCTCAGCAAATTAGTTCTGTCAGGACCACTATCGTCAAAATGATTGACACTTAGCATTCAGTTTGGATTTGGCAGAATGGTTCTGTTCTGGGCAAAAAAACTCCCTGCCCATCCATGCAGCCTGTAAGCAGAATAAACACGATGAGAGGTAATGGGCCAGAGGGGAAGAAGGGTGTCATGCCGCTCTGTTTGGTCAACGGTGCTCTTGTTTGGTGTTTACAGAGTCTGCTGACCTTCTGGGAGGTTATCTTTGGGTGGACATTTAGCCTCCTTGCGTCTACTGTGGCACAAACACAACACACAAAAGGAGTCGGATGATCAGGAAATGACATCAGGAGCATCCTAAGCTGGAGCTAACAAACAGTCTGTCGTCTGTGGTTGCATATAGCATGTGAGCCTCCCCGGAGTGGACTGTGGGCAGCGCCATATGTAATGGAAACCAGACTAATCATACAAACAACAAAAACAAGAGCAGGAAAAAAGCTGAATGTCATTAAAAGATGCATGAGTGTCTATGCTGGGAAAGGAACTGTTTATGCTCTCATTTCGTTCTAAGGGCAGCAGTTACATCTGTGGAGCACCAGAAACTATGTGAAAACACAGTTGTTCTTGTTTTTCCTCTCAACGTGGCACATTTGCAGGCACGCCGTACCTCATACTGTGAAAAGTAATTTGTGCATGGAAGGGGTCGTACCTGAGGCCCAATTATGTTATCAGAGACAATAGCGGCCACTGCGTAGAACTTGGAGTTCTTGGGCAAATTGCTCTACAGTGATTAAATTTTCTTGCCTATGATGACCAATTTCCTGTTAAAACAGGAAGTTAGGGCGGGACATAAGCAATAGCTAGTGCTTTTCAGGTAGAATTAGTGGAGGAGATGTTCTCAGTCTAAAGACAAAAATCTATATGCCACACAAACTCAAGTCATATGTTTTGCCCCATTTTCCTGGAACAGAAAGAGTGTAAATTGGTAATACTTTATTTTGATGGTCCCCTTGACTATAAACCCAACATGCATTCTACTGACTACCCAAGTAAAAAAGTAATATATTTAAAACACATTTCATACCAAGTATAGTTCAAATGTATTAGCATATTTACTAACATATCGCTCAAGTCATAACAAATATAAAAATTATAATTAAACTTTATTTGGAGTACTACATGTGCGCAATGCACATTTCTTAATTTTAAGCCTAAAATGTGTTTTAAGGTCACTATTGATGAGAGTTATATGATCTTTGATAATAAAAGTCTTTAAATGCAAGATATTTAAAGTGTATCTGAAGTATACTTGTAATAGTTCCACTTTAGCACAATCAAATATACTTCAGTATATCTTTAGTTGAACTTCAGCACTACCTCCACACAATTAAAGTACACAAAATTAGTTGTTCCAATTGAGCACACTTTAAGTATACCAGTTTAGTATACTAAAAGTACAATTGAAGGGTATTAAGTACATAAATATGTAAATTTATTTGTAGTATACTTAGTATGAAATACGTTTATTTCGAATACATTTTAGTATATTTATTTTTCACTAGGGATCATAAGCAAACATGTAAAAAAAAAAAAAAAAACAGTAATTACTGACATATGTGACCCTGGAGCACAAAACCAGACTTAAGTCACTGGGGTATATTTGTAGCAATATCCAAAAATACATTGTATGGTCAAATAGTTGTATCTCGACCAAATATTGTACCTATCCTAACAAACCATACATCAACGGAAAGCTTATTTATTCAGCTTTCAGATGATGTATAAATCTCAATTTCGAAAAATTGACCCTTATGACTGGTTTTGTGGTCCAGGGTCACATATTTGTATTCTATCGAATTTTATAGTTATAATAATAATAATAATTATTATACATTTAATAAAATAATATTTTGTCTATATTTGTCATTTTATTAATATTACTTTATAAATATTTATTAAAATAAACTATTTTATCTGAATAAAGCATAAATGGATCTGAATAGGCCTTAACACTGGCTAAAAATTAATTTGATTCCTAATGTTTTGCTGTCTGTAAGTAGGTGAGAGTGTGACACCACCTCCTGCTGTCACACAGGCCTCTTGATACTGACAAAGGGTTTCCAGCGGTTCCCAGGGGCCAGTAAGGCCTGAAAGGGTCGATCCATCACCACACCTCTGAGATTTCACGCTGCTGGGTCACCTCTGGAGAGGGACACACAAACATGTGTGTTAGTTCCTGCTACAGATTACAGTCGAGTGTGTTTGGGATTCCTTGTAGATCTTCTGATTCAGTGGTATATTTTCTCTCTTGTATTCTAGCACTGGATAATGGAGAACAGATGGGACTGTTAATTCGAAGCAGACATGGCAGCTTTATCGTTTTTTTGTGTGTTTTTTTCTGGACTCCTTTTTAATGGTTAAATTACATTTTATTAATCAAAACGCATGTCTAATTAATTAAAATCATGAAACTTAAACAATTTAACATCAATTTATTAAAAGTTTAACAAATATTACATGTTTAGGACCCTATGAAATGTTTTTATTTTTCCAACCTTATGTTTTATTGTAACCAAATTCTGTTTTAGCATGTCTAATTATTTGAAAGCATAAAAACAAGTTTCATTTATTCTTACAATAGCCTTATGATTTTTTGCTCAGAAATTCTGTGCTGTGGATTTACATTTTGTTTTAAGGCATAAAACATTCATTTAATCTATCTTTTAAGTAATGAAAATTAAACAAATTAAATTTTTTGGAAAATAAAGGTCATTTAATATTACAATTAAAACACTGAAGAAATATTGAATGCTTATTCCTTAAAAATAAGGTTTTAATAATTTTAGTAGCAGTAGTAGCAGCCTGTTACGTACATTCTACTCAACAATAGTAATATATTTCTGCCAATGCCCTCGAATTAAACCGAACTTTTATTTTGACGGGTTGCCGTGAATACCTTTACATTTCTGTGTGTGTATGACATGATGATAGTTTTACTCAAATTAAACGGTCAAATGCTCATGAAGTGACTCTCAGAGCAGTTCTGGAGATGTTGTTCGTGTATTTATGTCCTCATTAGTGAGACGGCAGACGTTAATATCACCGGAAGCGTCACGAGAGTTTCAGTACGAGTACTACACAAAACCGCGCATGGTGTAAATAAGATAAATAACATAAGGCTATTTAGTTTGCTTAATAAAAGAACAAGGTACATATACCTGTTCTATAGGAAAGGTAACTTTAAATGACTTCTGTTGTGATCTGGCGCTATAGAGAAAATATAATTAAATATTAACTTGACCTTCAAGGGGGGCGGGCCGCCCCCCTAATATAATGGCAGGGGAAACACTGATAGTGAAGTTTTATGAATCAAGAGAAACTGAGACAAATGATAGCTCACAGAAAATTTAAATGGTGTTCCAATCTTGCATGAGTTCTCTGATTTATTCTGTGGGACACAAAAGGAGATATTTTGAAAAATGTACTGACCAGCCTTTTCCATATAATAGAAGTAAATGAGGATCTGGGCTGTTAAGCTCCAAAGTATAGTTTGTACCAATAATTTATCATATAAAATCTTAATCATTTCATAAAATCATAATCATCTCAATCTTAATCATTTAAAATCTTGCATTCCACTGCGCGCATCCATGAATTTATGCAACATGTCAAGTTTGACAATAATGTGATGTGACCAATCAAATTCACAAAACAACAAGTCTGATTATGTTGACATGCAAATGAGATATGAGAGCTGAGGCATAGGGGGCATAAGGATAAGGGTGATGAAAAAGGATGTTAATTTTTGAGTGATCTATCTCATTAAAATGACCATAAACTGACCTGAGAGACAAAAACAACAACAACAAAAAAATGTATACTGAGCAATAAATGTGTAGAAAATCCATCACACACATAGTGTATATAGGCCTACACATATGCACTCACACACCGCTGATGCTGAGTTAGACTCTGCTCTATAGCTGAAATCATACAGGTCACATTATAATTGAGTTTGCATAATTTCTGTATGTGCAAAATACATTAACCAGAAAAAAGTGCATAAATGACAAATTCTGAAATGACCTGGCAACATATCTGCAATTAAACATCTTTATGGGTCGTATAGCATCATTCATGCCTTATAAAACATGTATGGAGTCAATGCATGACCCATATAAAACAACTTTCATCTACAGGGTATCCTGTAATAGTCTGTCTGATATCACATTTATCTTCCGCAGTAGTGCGTTCAATCTGTGGGCAGTATTTTAGGATGGGAGAGCAAGCTGTTATCTGCCATGAGCAAGTCACACACACACATGCACATATATGCTCCAGTACTTGCTGACAGCCACACAATGAGATTTAGTGATTTTCTCTGCCCACAATGCAAAACTGCAGAAGAATGGAATTCTGGGAAGAAAATTTGAAGAGGAGTGAACAGAGAGTGTGATGTAGCGTTTATAAGGAGAGTTTTTACTCTGGAGTGCAGGGATGTAGGCAGGATTTGGCTCTATAGTTTTGTATGAGCTTATAGGCAAAATGAAAATTATTAGTGAGAATAAATTTTTTTTTTCTCTCTCTTTTGCAAGAGCACAGCTATTAACACATTGCATTTATGTGTACCTAAGAACCAGTGTCTTTAAAACAGACTCTCTGCTGAAAAACGATGAAGATGAATACATAAAAAGAGTGTTAGAAGGAGATAAATAAAAAGGAAGCAACAGAGAAAAAGAAAAAAACAAGGATTTGTACTCATTTCTAGGCAGCTGACTTTAAGACAACATGTGATATGAGAGGAAAACCAAAAGGGGGGAGGGCAAAATGATCTTCCTGCTGATACTGTGTGTACCCTAGTTCATGAATATTCATGTATGCTCCGCCCACTGAAACCGAAAATCTCGTAACACCGGTAACGTTAAACACATCGGCTCGAGGAGCATTTATGGTGCCACACTTAAAGTATACTGACAATTAGTCTGGCTGCAAGTATACTTAGCATTTTTTTTTTTCACTAGGGTAGTTAGGCTCTCATTGCTTGCAGGTGAAATAATAAAGGCGTCTGTGCTGCCAGAGGGCCGAGCGGAGAACTTTGGAGTTGGTAGGTTTAAGGGGATAAAATGAACTCCCTACAGCAGGGGAAACGCAGTGTCAGCTTATTCAGTCATATCGGTGTCATATGTGAACTGGGACAAGTGTCTGACACAGATCCTGAAGGGTGTTTATGCACTTGTGAAGATGTGTGTGTGAGAGAGAGAGGAACTCAGCACTAAAGTATGAAGAACATGTAAGTGGGGAGAAAGCAGCTACATGTTCACCCACACACTCATTCTCTCTCGTGAAGAAAGTTCACTGCCTGAAGCGAATCCACAGAAACTGAAAAACTTCCCATCAATCAGTCTCTTTTTCTTACTCACTTCCGTAACAGGATTCACCACATCAAACATGTAGGTATGTGTATGTGTGTGTGGTTCAGGTATACCCTACATTATGAGGACAAAATGTCCCCACAAAGATGGCAATATTTAAAATGCTTGTCCTAGCGGGGACATTTTTTTTGATCCCCATGACAATCATACAGACTGATCCTTTTTAAAGATCTAAAATAGCAGAAAGTTTTGTGTGAGGGGTAGGGTTAGGGCAAGGGGATAGAAAATATAGTTTGTATGGTATAAAAACCATTACGCCTATTGAGAGTACCCGTAAACAACATATGCAAGAATGTGTGCGTGTGCGTGCGTGTGTGTGATTACTCTCCTCTTAAAGTAACTAAACTAGCCATAAGCTTACTAAACACATTTCATTACACCAAATACACAAAATAATGTTCTTTTTAGCAGCATTTATGACCCCTTTAAGTCATGTCAGCTAATTGTTTAAGGTCTGTGTAATGTATTTCTCTGCTGTGAAAATACAGTATATATATTTTTTAATATGGTAAATTCATTATGCAAAAAAAAAAAAAAAAAATCAGAATAGCTGCTGAATCTTAAAAAAAATGTCTGCGTTTTACTGAATCTTAACAGAAAGCTAAAATAAATTTTCAATTATTCAATTGATAGTAATAAAATAAGTAATAAACTAACTAACTAAATACATACATACACACATACACACAAAAGTATTCTGAACATTTACTGTTGTATCTTCCTAAATTATGAGAGATGGACATGAGAGTCGACATCTCACACAAGCTCAGCTGCTAATAGAGTCAATTTGTCTTTGTCTGACTGAGTACACAAATCATAAAGCTATAAAAGCATTCACTATGAAAGTGGTTGTATTTCTTTAAAGGAGTGCTGGCTGAACATTAACACCCTGTAAAACAATTCGTCAAGGGAATGCCAGGACTTTTCCAGTCCTGTTGAGTTTCCAGTCTGGCAACATGGAAATACTGAGTGACCCCTGCCATTAGAGAGAATGCTGCCATTACTGCAGACAGAGAGAGAGAGTGTGTGCAAATACAGGTCACAGAACCTCAGTCTCCTAGACAAAATAATCATACTCAGTAAATAATGAATGCTTACGAATTTGAGGCCCTCCATGCAGGCTTTTGTCACTTTGCATTGGCTTAAGTTTGAGCCGACTGTCTTTACCAGGACATGTGACCATCTGTTATGTAACAATTAGTGTTATTCTATAGCTTCTTTTTCCACTGGACTGCTATGTCAGAGGAAGCACAGACTGATTATTTTATTATTCTGAACAAACAAAAGTCACTCTGGAAGGTTTTATAACTCTGATGAATGTTATGTCCTCTCTTGCTCTTTCCATTTATTGTCATCACTTTAGTCCCGTCCTAAAGTCCTGTCTCCATTCACACAGACAATCACATCTGTATCTCTAGGAAATTATTGGAGAAACTATAAATATATTATACCTAAAAATAAAAAAATAATAAAGAGGGACAGGGGTAGACATAAAGAGTATAACGTGTATAATTTCTATCTATAATATCTGACAATCGCATCTGTATCTCTAGGAATTTATTGGAGAAACTATAAATAAATATATTATGCCTAAAAATAAAAAATTAAATAAAACAGGGGTAGACATAAAAAGTATAACCTGTATAATATCCATCTATAATATCTGTAAAGCTGATTTGATACGGGCACCTGAATCACTCAAATGAAATCAGATCACTAACACATTGGACATGTCAGATAGTTATTAAATGTCACACGCTTCATTATACGTGTCAGAAACATCATGTCAGGTACTTCAAGCTTTTTTCAAATAGACATTTCACCATGTTTTAGTATGCATTTACTCTGTTTTAACCTGAAATGTAAATACATGAGGATGAATGCAGCTGTCAAACTCATGTTAATCTAGGTCCTGAGGCGGACACATTGTCCTCTTAACCTCCTTCTCTAGCTGTGCCTGCTCCTCAGATCTCCAGCTGCTGTCTAAACACAGAGAGGAACAGAGACGCAGATCCGTTCAAAGGAAGTTGAAACACTAGATCTATCACATAGATATGAGTATATTGGGCATGATTGCCCAATATTCTTTCTTCACATGTTTGACCATTAACACAACTACAGATTTCTTTCTTCTGCCTTGGAGGACCACTATGTGCAGCACAGCAGGTGAGGAGGTGTCTGTTTGTGTCAAAAGAGGGGTATGCATAAAAATATAATTAGCTTACTATAAAAACAATAGTCAATGGAAAGCACTCTATAACAAACGTATACCATCCGGCTGTTGCTATGCAGTTGCTTAGGTGATCTTTTAGGGGCCATTAACACAGAAGGAGTCTCAAAAATGTGTGACACTGCACCAATGAATTTTTAAAACATGATGCTCTTTCTAAACACTAAAAAGCAGATAGAAGCAACGCAACTGTCAAAGGGGGGTTTTCGACTGGGTACAGTACCTGCTACTTTTTTCAGTACCACCTCGGCTGAGGTTCCAAGCGAGCCGTACCGTTACCAAAATGTGACGTGTAAACCCTGCTGATCACTGATTGGCCGGAGAGAATCGTCACTACCTACGTCATTGAACTTGCAACACCAGACACCAGACCCGCAAGATTTAAATCAGCACAGCCAGCAAAAGATTGAACGTAACTTTTTTTTGAACGAGCGCACCCTTTTTTTGCAACCAAAAAATGGTTGTTTCGTGGTGTGTTGAGGGAGTACAGAGTACAGACGTTCCTCTCGTTGATAGCCGAGGAGCGGATCCAGCGAGAGCTTGATGGGGGGATGTGTATAATCCCGCCCACTCTAAAGCGGTACTAAACTGCAGTGGAAATGCAAACCGAGCCGAGCCGAGCCGAGCTGTGCCGAGCTGTACTGAGCCGTGCCGAGCCGAGTTGTACCACTCAGTGGAAAAGCACCAAAAGACCTCAGTCCAGTTCATGTTTACATTGAAAACCAATTAAAAAGCAGCTTAGTAGAATGCAAAAATGTTGTGTGAACCAACCCCTGCCGTGCTTCTATGTAATTGCTAGGGTGTTAAAAGGATAGTTTACCCAAAAATGAAAATTCTGTCATACTCACCCTCAGGTTGTTCCACACCTGTAGTTTCTTTATTCTGTTGAACACAAAAGAAAATATTTTGAAAATGTTGGTAAGCAAACAGTTGATAGCCATTGACTTTCATAGTATGTAACTGTTTGCTTACCAACATATTTGCTAACGCTAACCAACATATAACATATACAAACTAGAACAATCAGTAGTCAATTCTCAGCCCCACACACACAGGACCTCAAACCAACCACACCCACTGCTAAGACTCCCATCTTCTCCTTCTGTCCCCTCACTGAGGCAGAAGTATCAAAACTTCTCCACTCCAGCCATCCTACAGCATGCCCTCTAGACCCAATCCCCTCACACCTTCTCCAAGCAATCGCTCCTACACTCTTACCAGCACTCACACACATCATCAACACAACTCTCCTCACAGGCACTTTCCCCACTGCATTCAAGCAGGCTCGGGTAACCCCACTGCTCAAAAAACCTACATTAAACACTTCTCTTATTGACAGCTACAGACCTGTCTCTCTCCTTCCATTCATAGAGAAAACCCTCGAGCGAGTTGGTTTCAACCAGGTATCATTGTTTCTTTCAAAGAACAACAAACTGGACCTTTCCAGAACATTCTCGTTCACCATTCCTGGCTGGTGGAATGATCTTCCCATCCCTATCCGGAATGCTTAATCCCTGACAATTTTCAAGCGACAGCTGAAAACTAATTTCTTTCGACGCTACTTGACTTCATCCTAAATTTAAAAAAACAAAAAAAACGTTGTCTTTCTCTTTATTTATTCCTTCCTTCCCTTTCTATCATGTACTTATTTGAACAAATTCCTGAAACTTGGTATTACGAGCACTTCCTGTGTCTGTTTGCCTCTTTAAGAAGAATCGCTTTATGTATTCCCCAATTGTAAGTCGCTTTGGATAAAAGCGTCTGCAAAATGTCTAAATGTAAATGTAAATGTAACATATCTTCTTTTGCATTTTTTTGGGTGAACTATCCCTTTAAGTCCAAGTGATTTTAGCATGTTTTGGCACTCACTGATCGCTTAGAAAGTAAAATTAGACCTCTCATAGCACAAACTGAGCAGGCCAAGCTACACATCAAAGTAAAATAGTTAACACTTTATTTTGATAGTCCACTTTAGGCATTCTACTAACAGTAAGTAACTTTGCAACTACATGTCAACTAGCAGTCGTTAGAGTTTAGTAGACTGTCTGCTTAATATCTTCTAACACTTTATTTTGATGGGTCCACAACATACAACATACTATGAGAAACTTCGCAAGTATATGTCAACTTATTCTACTAACCCTAAACCTAACCTAACAGTCTACTTATAGACTGTCTACTTATAGTTAGTAGAATGTCTAAAGTCGACTATCAAAATAAAGTGTAAACTTAAAATATGTATAAGTTTAGGGTTTTTTATGCTATATAGTAGGCCTATATAGTAAGGGGCTCTTCACACAGAACATGTTGCGTTCCACTGTGCTGTTATTCCATTGTTTTTTCATATAAAAGTGCTAAATGGACATGATTGACATGGCATAACATGGCATTCTAAAAACGGTCAAGTTAAAAGAAGTTCAGCTTTTTTTGTAGATTTTTTCAGTTGTCCTGCAAAAATGAGTTCTGCATAAATGGCCACTAAGATCCAGTGAATAGAGTAGGTGTACATTTTGGTGTATTTGCGATCTATTGCAAACATGATCAGAAGAAAGAGTGAAAAAACAGCTCAACCAACGTGTCCAATGAGTGCCAACGAAATTAGTTGTCACATTGCATGGGGGGGTGAGAACTCTCTCGGAGAACCCTCTGAAGAAACAAATGTGCATGAAAGGACTTTGTCTGTTCTGAAATCTCCATCGAATCCTGTCAGAGTATCCCGGCACGGAGCCATAAAGATTAAATACAGACCCGGTTCTTCTTTTACAGTCCACTACAGTGTGAATCTCCGTACAGAGACATCCTTCAAAATAAGACCATTTGAAAGCAGGGAGCAAAAGGAAAGCATGAGGAAATGATGCTGGCTGCTTATAAGAGAGTGACTTGGCAGAGCTGGATTCACCACAGCCAAGCTGAACAGAATTCAGCACATGCTTCTCTATCATCTAGGTTTCTTTTATGTCTCATTTCTGCTTTCTCATATCCATACATGGCCGCAAATGCTTGCTCTGTGTGTGGAGGAGAGGGAAAGTAAAAGGTAATGATGTTATACTCCCTACATGCTCAGACAGCTCATCGTTCGTCATCTGCTATTGTTTTGTTACACAAACACATGTATCCTATTGCACACACTAGTTTCACTCATTCCCTGAGGCTATGAGATTGTAAAATACACTGTTACTCCACTACCCTGACCACCACAGTACAGCAAAGTTGAAATACTGTACAACAGCATGTCACACAAACATACATGCCTGATTAGACCATCATCTGGTCTTAGAGACACTCCATACAAAATCTCTCACTCACACACACATTTACACTCATCCTCTCCTGATTCTAACCCCCACCTCTCCATCCCTAGAGAGAAAGTCTCTATAGCAACTCCTCACCTGTCCTCTCCTTCTATGTCTTCAGGGACAAGATGTCAGAAGAGAGTGTGGTAGTGCAGTTTTTCATTTATAATACACACTTTGAGATTTCCTGCTTAAAAGCATCTCTCCACAAGATAATGTATAGGCCTACATATTAATAAGCAGGGCTTGACATTAACACCCGCCAACCCGCCGATTTCAGCTGTGGCGGGTAACACAGTCACTCCTACTGGCATCTTCGTCGGGTAACAGTAACAGAGCTCGACATTAATGCTTGTCTGGGACAAGTGGATATTTTGAAGGGGCACGTGAAAGAGAATTTTACTTGCCCGACCGGACAACAAACGTGATTAAAACATCTAATTAGGGAAGCACGGAAATTTCAGCGAGAATGATTCTGATTTTGTTACATTTAGTGCAAATGGCAATTTAGGCTATGGATAATGTACCGACAGTGACAAGGTCGTGCAGTTGAGGCCCACGCAGCCTGTCTGTGTGAACGAATCTCGTGAAGAAATCAAAATAAATGGACTGCACACAGAAGAAACATACTGCGGTAAAAATGTAGTTTTTATATTTATAACATGATATAGCCTAGTTAAGCAACATGACTGCAAATTTAACATTGATTTTATGTAAGAGTTCAAACAAGTAGTTAATAGGCCTATTAAGTGACTTACATTTTAGACTTAGTCAATGCTTACTGTTTGTACTCGATTTAATGAAAATAGTTCCAAAGATCACAGCTTTAATCGCGCATGTCTGAACAACACACGCAGTGCTTCGTTACCAACTGATTCAGTGTATCGAACGAATCAATGATTCAGTAACCCACTTGGTTCATTCTTGAATGAATCGTTTGAATGAATGACTCAATGACTCACTCAATAAGTCACTTGAACAGTCTTTTGAACTTTCTGTTTACTAGAGAATAGGCCTACTGAAAAACAGTTTCCACAAAATTCTTAATGAGCACAACTGCTTTGATTATATTAAAAAATGTTTCTTGTGGACTAAATCAGCATATTAGAATGATTTCTGAAGGATCATGTGACACTGAAGACTGAAGTAATGGCTGATGAAAATTCAGCTTTGCTAAAAAGTTATTTTAATTAGTAATAATTCAAAATATTATTATTTTTCATTAATCGACCCCAAACCTTTAAACTGTAAAGTAATTTTATACTATCAGCATATCAATTTGAGTGAAAAGCTGAAAATATACATGAATTTAGTCTCCTTTTTGCTTTAATGACTAAAGCTGTGATGGACTCCACAAGTTTAAAAAAATACATGATTACATAAAATCGTAATGTTAGAAGAAATGTCCAACACATGGTAGTCATTTTGACTACCCATATACATTTACATCAAAGCTATTTTTTCTCTTTCTAAGCAACCAACAAGAAAGTGCATGTACTGCATTGTTATCTCAGCAGGTAGTAAATGACAGAAAGAAGTGTGAATAAGATTTAGTGCTTTTTGCAGTACAGAGAACATGTTAAGTGCGGTTAGGTATGAAAATTCAGTGTTTAGCTGAGCTCTAGATCTCTTACAGAGCCGCAGTTGATTTGTGAGCACCGCTATAATTAAATGTCAGAGGAGAAATTACGCTGCATGTTGGAACAAGATAGTTTCACAGAACTGATCATGACAAAGTACCTATAGTGAATCAAAGAGGGTGACATCCAGCTTTGAGAAATTACTGATAATGTATGTGTCAGACAAAATGGAGTGACAAAAATTATCCACAGCAGGAGAGCTCAGGCATACTGATGCTATAAGACACAAAGAACAAAGATGCCCTCTGCTGGTAAACAAACTACAGCTATACACACAAAAGTAGGGCAGAGAGAGAGAAAAAAAAGTAATTTATCAAATTTTAATAAGATTAAATCTGATAGCAGAACTGAACAAAAAAAAGTATAATAGTACAAACACTCAGACAGGAATGACAGAGGTACAAGACATCAGTTTATTCCACTTATTACATGAATTAAAAAAAAAAAAAAAGGGCAGTCATAAACGAGAAAATAAACTAATGTGCATATTCAATTACAAAAGACAGACAACGATTAACAATCAGAATTAACAGGCACATTTTGGTAATAACGTTTGTGTAGTTCACAATGTGTTTTTTGGTAAGAGGCATTGTCAGAAAATAATCAGCATATAAATGTGGCAAAAAAAGTCATTTGACTGTTCTAAAAATATTTGTGAGGGAAAAGTGAAATAAAATGAATGTTCCAAAAATTCCATATAGACACATGACTGAGTGATAATTCAAAAATACAAAAAGAATCATGATTTCATTTTTAGAACTGGATTTTCATGATCATACTCCTCAGCCTATACACACACGTCAACATAAATACACATAAATATACATACATGCACAACTAAAGCCACATTTAAGGCATCATATTAACATTCAAATATCTTATGATGGAAATAAAGAATTATTTTCAAGGCAGTAACAAAAGAAACTAAATTGCTTTTTAAAAGAATTTCTAGACATTTCTAAACATCACAGTTGTGAACAACATAAGAGTTTGTTTTCTTCAATGTTATGCACAGATGCAAGAGTAACAACAACGGCCTGAAGAGTTTGAGAACTCACAGGAGTACAGTAAATACCAGTGTATAAAAACTTGCATAATCTACCTTTCATGGATAAAATTGTAGTTTATAAATACAAGCTTTTTGTACCGTTCATGAATTCATGTAAACACTTTGTTCCTCCCACCAAACACTACATCAGGCTGTTAAACGGTGTGCTTGTCTTGCTGTTAGCAGAGAGACAATATAAATCACACATCCTTAGCCCTCATTCCTCATAGCTGGGTGGACAACGTAATATTAAACACTACAAATTGTGACACTGACACGAGCTTGATTTAGCTTTTCAGCAAGTAACCAATGAGGCAGAATGAAGAGTAACAGATTATATTTATAGAGCGGATATATTCAGCACACCCTAGGAAATTACTAGGCCTAAGTGACTTTAATATGAGACACAGTTGATGGTGAACGGTCACAGAAAAAATATATTTCTAGTTGACTGGCATATTCAATCAAGCTTAAGACAAATTTGAAAAAAAGTCCAGTGTTTATTTAAAAAGAAAAAAGAAAAAAGAAAAAAAAGAATAACATATGCAGACCAGCAGGGGTCACTGTAACTTAGTTGGGGGCCACTGTGTAAAATTCAGTAATTAAGTCATCCAGCTGAGACCAGTTTCCTGGCCTCTTAAGAAGGTCAATTGTGGGATCCCTGGATTTTAAATGGAAAACGAAACCCATATCTCTGAAATTTCTTATCTCAGATTTGCAAGCTTGACCAAAACTCTTGACCAAAACAATCAGATCTGAGAGGGGAGCAAGCACATCGTCTGGTTTTTCAGCAAAGGAGTTAATGATTTTGTACATTTTAAACATTTCTTTGACGCAATGACCCAGTTTGGCTAATCTGTTAATACAAAGCTTTATGACTTGCAACTGATTGTCTGCTCCTGAAAAAGAATAAGTGATCTAGAAGGAAAAGAGCCAGTAATGCATGAAGTCAAAAGCACACATGTAGAGGTTTGGGTAGGCAACCTATATTTAGCTGGTATCCAAAATCCCTGTCCCCACAAATAGGGCTCTAAAATGAGCCAACTTCTCATTAATCTAAAAGAGCATGGGCTGTGGCAATATGAAATATAATATAAACAGGAAGGCAATATAATGTTCCTATACACATTACAGAGAACTAGAGCAGCAAGTATGGATTTGGCTTGTGATGGCTGCATAGAGTGTTCAAACATGTCTGTTCACTTTAGCATAATGCAACATAATTCTCCTATAGAAAAAGAAACCACATTTTATCAAAATGATCAACAGATATTTATGCTCAGGTGTGCTGTGTATCGTCTGTGCCATCTTCAGACCAGCTGAACTACATTTCCCACAATCCTCAGCACCGCTGATCTCACACCCAGTGCTCTGCACTGTATAACTACTTGTAACATTATCAGCAGAATTTGTTGACACAAAGTCAAGCCTTTGAAATACTATGTGGTAGCAATTTAGAGCTACATTTGAAATATATACATCTAAAGAGCTCATCATCGCTTCTGACCTTTGACATGAAATGAAGTACATAAAGATGCTAAATAAAATCACAGTAGAACAATGGTAAAATGTTAAAGAGCTAGTTCACCCAAAAATGACAATTTTATCTCATGTTGTCCCAAACTGCAGAACACAAAAGACGTCCATATAATGAAAGTCAATGGGGACCAAAAAAAAGGGGATCCGTGACAGCGTTTTTCTGGTCAAACGAATGAAAGAAAAGACAGAAAGTCAATCATACGGTTTTAAAATGTCATGAGGGTGTGTAAATGATGACAGAATTAGCATTTTTGGGTGAACTGTCCCTTTAAAGCAGCCAAAACCCTGGATCAGCAGTTCACTGACAGTTCAAAGCTGGGTCATTCAGCCAGGCCCAGATTTTAATCATATGTTGAGGATTTCTGGGATGGACCAGCATCAGGCTGTTATAGGCACAGGCATTATCGCGATATTTCTCCTCGATATCAAAGGTCCTGAAGCCTTTGTTCTTCTCAGGAGCAAGGCCCAGTTTCTTAAGGCACATACCTGTGTAGACATCATCGATGGGGTAGAGGGGCACCAACCTCGAGACGTTATGAAGTTTCTGGACCAGCTGTCCCGAGAACAAATAACCGCCCCCACCCGCATAAGCAGGGTACGTTCCAACGAACATGCTTTCCGGGATAAAATACTTGACCTTTTTGTCCCGGTGTGGACCAGCGTTGGTAATCACATCTCCTACAAACAGGTCCTTGGCTTTGGCATGAGAAAGATTGATTAGGAAGTCTATAATGCGGATGGTGTTAACAAAAACATCGTCATCGCCCTTGAAGACGTAACTGACTCCAGGACAGCGGGTGTTCAGCCATTCCAGGAAAAGCACTTCCTTGATGGTGAGGTTGAAGAAGGTATCCCTATAGTCCCATTGAAGAATATCTCCATGTATGGAGCTCTCATGGAGAAGCATCTTCGAGAGATCAGGAAAGTGGTCCTCCGTGGCTGCATTTCCAAGAAGAAACACCGTAATGACCGTTCTGTTTGCAAGGAGGCCAGCTTTGCCCCACGACTCACGGATGGCCTGACGTCGATCAAAGTGCGGGACTAAAGATTTAATAGCTAGGAGGAGGAACGGTGGGTCTTTGCATATGTTTGGCTGATCCATCACGATGGGATAGGACCTGCAGCGCATGTAAAGCAGAAAGTCCTTGAAGCGATCCGGTAGCGAGTTGTAATCCTTGACTTGGGTGGTCACCCTGAAGTCCGGCTCACAGGAGTCCAGACTGACTGTGTCGTTTAGCCAGTCTGGAAGCTTATCAATCGTGAAGTTGAGCTTTTCTAGGTTGCGATTGTTGATGTAGTTCAGCTGTTGCTGCCGGCGATTCCAGTAGGCGTCACTGGGGAGATCTTTTGCCCAGAAACGCTTCGTGGGAACCAGCTGCTTATTTTTGTTGCCGTCACCCTTCCCAGCATTGCGAGAGACCTCCACCACTATGAAGATGAACACCATTGTCATCATCACCATGACCTTCACCTTCCTCCGAGGTCCCTGCATGGTGTCGAGACTCACCACCTAAACAGCAGAGACAAAAAATAACATAGATGAGGACCTGTGAGGGACTACTTTCAGGACTACAGACTAAAAAAAATAACTAGGAAGCCATTGGTTCTTAAACTTTTATGAGCCAATGCGTGACTTTTTAGTTCACAAATTACAGATAGAGCTGAATACAGATTGGTTCCCATTAAATGCTGTCACTGTAGTGATACTGACTGTATTTGTGGCATATGCATTTTTTAAATACTTTATTCAGCAAGCATGCATTAATTCTGATGATAATTGATCAAAAGTGACAGTAAAGACATTTATGGGAGGAAACACTAGCACACTAAAGATGTGATTGACCAACAGCACTTTACAAGATAATATCGGATTATAACTGCGCAGCTAGTTTCAATTATTTTTTACTTGCCTTGCCTCTTGGAGGTTTAACATTTTTGTTAATAGGGAAGAAAAAGGAACCATTCTAGGGCTGCACGATAAATCGCATGTGATATTTAACGCGCATTGCCATGCCAACCACTGGTTTAATGGTCTTACTAATGCTTAATTGCTTAGATGGTCGTTTTAGATATTAAAATGTTGGTCAGACTAATTGTTTTAATCTATTGTGATTACGTTATTACACTGAAAAGCGTTTTAAAGTAACCATAAGATCTGTTGTAGAGCCAAACTTTGCCAACAGGCTGCGTTTGATAGGACTGTGTGCTTTTCCTTAAGAAGGACAGAGAGATGCATATTAATTAGGGCTGCACGATAAATCGCATGCGATATTTAACGCACATCTTGTTAGTAAAGCCGGTTCTTTAATCAGCGGTAAAGAGCCGTTGTTCACTGACAAGCTGCGCAAAATCACGATCATATTTTGCGCATGTTTTGCGCAGCTTGTCAGTGAACAACGGCTCTGTGTAGGTAATGCTGCTCCGTGTGAAAGCACGCACGTGATGGAGATTTACCGCTGATTACAGAATGGCTTTACTGACAAGATGCGCGTTAAATATCGCATGCGATTTATCGTGCAGCCCTAAACCGTTCCATTATATATGTAGATCATCCAAACAGTTTCCATTTCCTAGGATAGATTCTTCAAGCATCTCTCACCAGAACTGTTTAGTTGACAGTTTCAGAAAGGTTTCTACTCAACCACATGCCCCCAAAAAATGAATGCCACACAGATAACCATAAAGCAAATCCTGTTTGATGATAAAACGTGCAATGCTTCAGAGTTTGTTTGTGCATGTGTTGGCAACTAAAGTGTTTGAGTACTGCATGCTAATAGTAAGTGCAAATCAAGACAAACTAGCGGTGGACACAAAGCTATCATTTACTTGAAGGACTTGGCCCCATTTCAAGCCTGGCTGGTTTAATTTTAGAACGGCATGCTAAAATTAAACCACGTGAACCTCTTTACGTTTAACTCTATATGAGAGTTAACACACAATTGCATAAAGAACACTTTATTTGGGACGACTTGGAATAATTTTGCCATTTAAAATTCCAACAATATGAGAAAGGTTTCATTTCGGACAATTCACACTTATTGAAGACTAATATTACTTCTTTTATTTAACCTGAACATGTCATTTTCTCATCCATCTGTTGCTTCTCTTTCACCATCTCCTCCCACTTTCTCTTGTTTCGTTGCATTTGTCTCCCAGCAACCCCTCTGCTCTGTTGCACATGGTTTCTCTCATTTATTCAACTACACATTCTTCAGTTCAGCTTACTTTTCCATTCTCTTTCTGCTCTATCCTAGCCCACTTTCCGCTCACTCCCGTCTTATTCTTTGTATAACCCACACCCTTCGCTATAACTCTCTAAGGGATACCAGTATAAGGCCTAGTATTTCCTATGGAACAGAGCTGAATGCGAGTTTAGAGGTAGTCTAGCGTTGCAGGTACGACATAAAGGACTAAATTTAGAGTGGCCTCATGAGCCAGTTGGCCTCTGGGATCAGTGGTGATTTAAAGACTACATAGGAGCCAGTCAATGACAGAGAGACATTGATTTCCAACAAGAAACGGCATTATCTTTATGTTTTGACTTGAAAAATGCATAATGTCCAATATTCCTGAATTAAATTATAAACCATTTAAAAGGTATTTTAGTGAATTATGACTAAACATTGTATACAACCAATGATGCAATAAGAATAGTTTTTTCTCAGCTGAAATAATTACTCAGGGCCAGTGTGTACCTGTTTACCTGTGCACAGGTGTGACTGTGGAGGGTCCAGGTGTATGGTGCGCAGCTGCTAGCAATTGTTTTTAGCCCATCCTGACACACTAACAGAGTGAATCACAGAAACAGGGATGATGTGGAGAGGAAATCCAGATCTGGGGAGAAAGAAAAACAAACATGTTTTGCTGCTGCCATAATAATGGATACATGGAAGATCTGAGGGAACATAAGAGCCTGAAACAGCAAGAATAAACAGAGTCTGTTCACACTTGAGGATTAGTCCAGGTGGTCTGAGCTCAATTATTTGTTGGCCTTGCTTGAAATGACCAGCTTTTATCTTTGAGTGACTAAAGCTAAACAAAATCTGAGATTATTAGCAAAGAACTCTCTCTTCCCTTCACACCCTCTTCCACTGTGACTCCACACAAATGTCTTCATATCCACAATGAAACTCACCAACAAAGTGACAAATTGAAATCGAAAATGAAACCACTAAAAGCACACATATAATATATCAGGCTTATGATTTTTTTCATAAGAACATGACAACAGTTGACAAATTTAAAAAAATTATATTTCATATATTTATACTTCATATATATACAGTGGGTACACCTAAAAATGGCTGTCCACCAACGTTTACCATCCAACCTGGCAGAACTGGAGAGGATCTGCAAGGAGGAATGGCAGAGGATCGCCAAATCCAGGTGTGAAAAACTTGTTGTATCTTTCCCAAAAAGACTCATGGCTGTATTAGATCAGAAGGGTGCTTCTACTAAATACTGAGCAAAGGGTCTGAATACTTAGGACCATGTGATATTTGAGTTTTTCTTTTTTAATAAATCTGCAAAAATGTCAACAATTCTGTGTTTTTCTGTCAATATGGGGTGCTGTGTGTACATTAATGAGGAAAAAAAATTAACTTAAATGATTTTAGCAAATGGCTGCAATATAACAAAGAGTGAAAAATTTAAGGGGGTCTGAATACTTTCCGTACCCACTGTATATATATATATATATATAAAAAACACACACAAATAGTTTTTTCATCGTAATATATAAACAAATTATTTTTTGATTTAAAATTAACCTAGAATTTCAATATTTTGCTGAAAAAAAAAAAAAAAGAGTTTAATTGTCGTAAGCTACAAATGAACAACAAACAATGTCTAAACGTTATAAACATTTCAAAGCCATGTCCAGGGCATAAAGTACTTTTGAGGGCACTGATGAGAACAATCCAGACATTTAGTGCATTTGCTCCTCTTCTCTCTAACCGTAAGTGCACCAAGTAGCTAAAGAGTCCACAGGAGGTGAAGTCTCTTATTAATAATTAACACTACATTTGCGGTGTAAACAGTGAACTGAATCTCTCTCCACCTCACATCAACAGACTAAAGACTCACACTGATCCTTTCACTAGCCCTTTACAAACGGTTCTGACTCTGCCCACATTTTTTGGTTATGTCCACTTATTCAATCTTTTTGAGGAAGGGCGGGACAATTAATATCTAGGGTAATAGGCTTTAACATAGATTTTGTCATTTGCCATTATGTTTCTAGGGATCACTCCGGAGTCTGGAGGGTTTGAATAAGTGTGATAATTATCTCTTGAAGATGTTTTAGTTGCATGTAAGAAAGCAGTAACTAGAAGTTGGCTCAAGAGAAGCCCTTCCAAAATGGATCTTCTAAGTATTGTCAGTCAAATATGATCTATGGAAAAAATGACCTTCTCTCTCTGGTTACAGAAGAACTAACGGGGAAATTATTGGAGGAAATGGGATTGTAATATACTTCAAACAAGCAATGGCTAGACTTCCAAAGTGGACCTCAACTTCTATCTGTACCATGCGGTTCTTGATTTCTTGTAAGACCTCATGTAACTGTTGTCGTTCATTGTTAATTTTTTGTATTTTATTTTATTACTGCAATCTTTTTTTTTTCTTTTTTCTCTGTGAATGTGAGTGTCTCCTTGTCGATATTTTGGTTTACGTTCTCTATTTGTGTGTACTAAAACAGAAAATCTGTATTAAAAAAATAAATAAAAGTATATATAACATAGATTTTGTCATTTGCCATTATGTTTCTAGGGATCACTCCGGAGTCTGGAGGGTTTGAATAAGTGTGATAATTATCTCTTGAAGATGTTTTAGTTGCATGTAAGAAAGCAGTAACTAGAAGTTGGCTCAAGAGAAGCCCTTCCAAAATGGATCTTCTAAGTATTGTCAGTCAAATATGATCTATGGAAAAAATGACCTTCTCTCTCTGGTTACAGAAGAACTAACGGGGAAATTATTGGAGGAAATGGGATTGTAATATACTTCAAACAAGCAATGGCTAGACTTCCAAAGTGGACCTCAACTTCTATCTGTACCATGCGGTTCTTGATTTCTTGTAAGACCTCATGTAACTGTTGTCGTTCATTGTTAATTTTTTGTATTTTATTTTATTACTGCAATCTTTTTTTTTTCTTTTTTCTCTGTGAATGTGAGTGTCTCCTTGTCGATATTTTGGTTTACGTTCTCTATTTGTGTGTACTAAAACAGAAAATCTGTATTAAAAAAATAAATAAAAGTATATATAAAAAAAAAAAAGTTTAACTAAATTAACTGTTCACTTTAACGATCTAGCTCATCTATGATTGTGAAAGAACTTTCCTGGTTTGTAAAACCAACCAACTTGTTGGTTAATCATCTTGCTGTTGGTCAGGAAAGGAACTTAAGCAACAGTGTGCAAAATCCAAAGCAGAAACCATAGCAACTACTAGGCAATGCCAAAAAATAGGATAATACAGCATGCGGTGGTAGATATTTCGTGCTACTGCTGTAGATGCATTTGTGTGTAAAGAGTATTTATTTGTATTTTTGCACAACTATCAGCAGGCAGGATGGATTTAGATTTTTTTGCGCATGAGAAAAGGTGAATGTAAATGTCATGAGAATTTACAGAGCATCCTCGACATGTCCATAACAAGTCAAAACAAGGAAGAATCCATTGTTCTGTCTTTAGGCAAAATGCAAAGCAGAGCGGAGTTGACTATAGCTGCCAAACAACATCACAACTTGCGTTCATATATGCATTCATATAGAATTCAACCGATGTGCTGTTACAGGTGTGCATGTATGGTTGTTTTCACAATTTCAGAGATGGAACTATGGGTATTACATTAGCTTTCATGTCTTTACTCCATTTTTACAAGATATGAAGCCATTTCTGTACTGATGCCAAACTTATTCTCTTGCTTTGGCAAGTTCTAAATAAAAAGAGAAAATCAAAATTTAAGTATTTAATTCACTCATTAGGAAAAACTTGCATTAAATCACTTAACTGGTAACCCAACAATGACATATGGTTCAACAATTAATGACCCAACACAACACACAGAAAAGGTGCACACTGTACAAAACTAAACAGAAAATCCTTACAATCATAAGTCCAACAATATGCAAAACTGTACAGATGACATATGCTGAATAGGAAAATTAGCAATTTTGTTTTTTAAATGTCTCGAGTTTCAATAGTTTTCTGTTCTCAGTGGTCAGTGATTTATTGTTTATGCACGAACCATGTTTACCCTCAATGCATTTGAACCTGTATCTAACGTAGTCATATTTTCTTTAACATTGCATAGTTTGGTTAATGGCTTTTGAGGATGAACGGGTGTCACGCATCTGACCAATTTGTAACATTTCAGATGAATATATAGAGAAATCTCAAAGTTTGATTGGATGCAAATCCTTTGATGTTGTGCTTACCAACACTTTTAAAACCTAAAACGTCTATTTATTTTGCCAACCAAACTATGCTAAATACAAAATGCAGCTAATTATGCACTGCCCGCATACCCAATAAATAGACCAGTGACCAACTAGCTGAAAACTACTGTTTTAGTCAACAAATCAGTGCATATGAACAAGAAACAGAACCAATATGTAACATGTGTGTGCCTGCATGTATGAATGAGAACAGAGCACACTATATATAGCTCCAGTTAAGATTAAAAGCACTGTCTATATATACACCCACTCACTGATGATCATTTATGTGTGACTTCCAGTCCACTGCTGTTGTAAGAGATGAATAATAATGTTTGGGGTTAAACAAAAAGCAAGCCGGCCACTCTGTGATGAACTACCTGGGCGCAGGTGCATGGTCATGCAAGACGTTTATGTGAATTAAATCATTTTTAAGAGAGTGTCTCTGAAAAAAAGGTCACAAACTCATTTCTGTATAGGTCAAACACCCTCAAAACATGATCCCCAAACCAACGGACTCAAAAAGATGGACAAAAAAGCAGGTCCAAATGACTAAGCATTATACCATTCAAAAGTTTGGGGTCGGTGAGGTAATGTTTTTAAAAGACGACTACCATGCTGCTAAAGACTGCATTTATTTGATCAAAAATACAGTAATACTGTGAAATATATTTGCAATTTCAAATAACTGTTCTCTATTTTAATATATTTTAAAATGTCATTTATTCCTGTGATGACCAAGCTGAATTTTCAGCAGTCATTACTCCAGTCTTCAGTGCCTTAATTTTAACATGCTGATTTGCTGCTTAGGAAACATTTCTTATTATTATCAATGCTGAAAACAGATGTGTTAAAGTATTTTTGTGAAAAGTTTTTTTTTTATTGTTGATGAATAGAACATTTCACAGACACGTTTGATCAATTGAATGCTTTTAACTTTTGAATGGTAGTGTATTTGTGAAGGAAGAAATGTGAACAAAAATTATTTAAGCTTATCTTTTACATATACAGCTTGGCAGTGTGAAACAAAAACAAGGCCATTACCAGTCTATCACCTCCCCTTTAACAGTATAATGTATCTGAAGTCTCTTCAGGCACTCAGTAGGATTCCTGGAAGAGGGAGAATTCTCTATCACTGAAACTAATTATCTGGGGTGGAGTTGGGTGGAGTTTTCCCATGTGGCGGCTAAATGGAACACAAGTGACGAACGGGTGTCACGCATCTGACCAATTTGTAACATTTCAGATGAATATATAGAGAAATCTCAAAGTTTGATTGGATGCAAATCCTTTGATGTTGTGCTTACCAACACTTTTAAAACCTAAAACGTCTATTTATTTTGCCAACCAAACTATGCTAAATACAAAATGCAGCTAATTATGCACTGCCCGCATACCCAATAAATAGACCAGTGACCAACTAGCTGAAAACTACTGTTTTAGTCAACAAATCAGTGCATATGAACAAGAAACAGAACCAATATGTAACATGTGTGTGCCTGCATGTATGAATGAGAACAGAGCACACTATATATAGCTCCAGTTAAGATTAAAAGCACTGTCTATATATACACCCACTCACTGATGATCATTTATGTGTGACTTCCAGTCCACTGCTGTTGTAAGAGATGAATAATAATGTTTGGGGTTAAACAAAAAGCAAGCCGGCCACTCTGTGATGAACTACCTGGGCGCAGGTGCATGGTCATGCAAGACGTTTATGTGAATTAAATCATTTTTAAGAGAGTGTCTCTGAAAAAAAGGTCACAAACTCATTTCTGTATAGGTCAAACACCCTCAAAACATGATCCCCAAACCAACGGACTCAAAAAGATGGACAAAAAAGCAGGTCCAAATGACTAAGCATTATACCATTCAAAAGTTTGGGGTCGGTGAGGTAATGTTTTTAAAAGACGACTACCATGCTGCTAAAGACTGCATTTATTTGATCAAAAATACAGTAATACTGTGAAATATATTTGCAATTTCAAATAACTGTTCTCTATTTTAATATATTTTAAAATGTCATTTATTCCTGTGATGACCAAGCTGAATTTTCAGCAGTCATTACTCCAGTCTTCAGTGCCTTAATTTTAACATGCTGATTTGCTGCTTAGGAAACATTTCTTATTATTATCAATGCTGAAAACAGATGTGTTAAAGTATTTTTGTGAAAAGTTTTTTTTTTATTGTTGATGAATAGAACATTTCACAGACACGTTTGATCAATTGAATGCTTTTAACTTTTGAATGGTAGTGTATTTGTGAAGGAAGAAATGTGAACAAAAATTATTTAAGCTTATCTTTTACATATACAGCTTGGCAGTGTGAAACAAAAACAAGGCCATTACCAGTCTATCACCTCCCCTTTAACAGTATAATGTATCTGAAGTCTCTTCAGGCACTCAGTAGGATTCCTGGAAGAGGGAGAATTCTCTATCACTGAAACTAATTATCTGGGGTGGAGTTGGGTGGAGTTTTCCCATGTGGCGGCTAAATGGAACACAAGTGACCAAAACACAGTGACATGAAAGAGTGCGAGAGATCTTAAAGGACACTTCTGAGGAACGCCACTACATGCAGGAAGCCCCCCAACCCCCTGTAAGAAACTGACTGACTGCAGGGTTTTCTCAAAAGACAAGCCTCTAAATCTTTAACACATTCTGTAGTTTACTTTAAAAATGCTTATGTTTAAATGGGTAAAATGAGACTAACACCTTGGGGGCACAAGCTTACACTGAAGGACATTCCTTGAGTCATCATGGAAATGTATAATGAGTCTAACTCCAAGGGATTTACCCTAGTTAGTCAAAAACCCCACTGATGCACACTGTGATGCACCTGGTCTTCCTACTCCTGTTCAGCACAATGACTTGAGAAGTACAAGAATAGAAAACATGTGCTCCTTCATTAATTCTAAAATGTTTTGGAGTGCTAAAATTTAAGCAACATTTAATATACAAAGGAAATCATTGATGCAAGAAACTGTACTTCAATTTTTCCAAGCCAAATGCACTGCCACAACCTAAAAAACCTAATCTGGGGGTTGTGCTAAGCTCAAGCACATACTTGAAGAAGACTGTAGGCTACATTCCCTAAGAGCATGCAATCTCTCAGGCTAACATTCTACACGCTAGTGAAACCCAGGCAGGAATGAAACTCGTTCTGACTCCACAGTTAAAACCATTTGTTAATGAGGAAGGACAGGCTGTAAATGGTTACCAGTAATAAGGTTAAAGCAACATTTGCGGTCTTTCTCAATGTCCAAACGTCATGCAATTCAACGAATAGTTCCCCCCAAAAATGAAAATTCTGTCTGCTTAAACATCTTAAGAGGCTTCCAATCAGAGCTTCTGTGATCACTAAACAGAAGGATATATTACGAGTGTGAAACTATTAGATAGTACAGAAAAGTTGTAATATTATGAATATTAATAGTTTTTTTGTCAATGCTTCCTTTCGAGTACTCAAAAGATCAATAAAACAAACATGAGTACTTGGGGAGGTCAAATGTTTAATTAAAACATTTTTGACAAATGTGAGTAAAATAACACTGGTACATTAATAATAATAAAACAAACAGCAATGATTTTGAAAACACAACACGCAATATTACAACGCAAATCTACAGGCGATCTTGACCGTGGTAGTCAGAATGTGTCAGAATCCAAACTGTGCTCTTCCTGTAACAACGCGCTAAAAAACGTGGTTGCATAAAGAATTTACAACATTTGATAAAAATCACATTCACATTATAATGTATAGAACAGATTGGCACTGCACATATTGCACTTAACTGTAATTTAATTATCTAAAGACATTAATGCACAAAGTTTCACATTAGTTTTCTGGTATGGCATGCTCACCCAACGCCAAGCAAAAGTGCCACCATAACCAATCATAAAAATGAAAAATACATTTTCTTGACTGGTCATTACTGTTATTTCCTAGTACATGGTCACTCATGTTAATCCATAAGGATGACTTTCTTTTTTCCAGGATCAATTTATCCTTCTCTGAGAAAGGGCATTCAGAATCAAACAGGTCTTAAAAAACATTCCTGGAAGTGGCCACTGATCTAATCTTCGTCTGCACTTTCAGCCCCTTCAGGGAACAGTCTGAATACATTTAGGTTACAAAGCATCACTGATGAAAGCAAACACTTAATATAATTTCTAACTTACAACTGTAACAACAAATAAAGCTTAGGGGAATAAGGAAGCTGTAAATGAGAGGAAAAATCTTAAGTTACATTATGAATTCTTGTTTAGGCTGGATTCATAGAGAGCTGGAACTGGAAGTTTAAAGGTCATTTAATGCATTTTAACTGAACAGCTGTCATTCGATTCCCTAAAACTGTTTTAATTTAACTGACATTTCCCTTCCCTTTCAACCTGACTGTATGCAGGAATCAAAACCAAACTACATGCAAACAACAAGGCACACAAACCATAAAACTGTGCAAAGTACTTAGTTAAAAGGCAATTGAGATATGATAGTTATGACAGTAAATTATACACTTTATGAGAAGAATGTTCCTGTTCATACTATGAATTCAATGAGCTGTAGCTGTACTAAACCCACAGTTACACCAAACCAACTGTCAGTAAATGAACCCCTTGTAGCCTACAGACATGATCAGGCAGGTCACAACTTGATGACAAAGACCACAAGTACAACCTAATGAGGATTCATTCAAATTACAGAATGTGAAACTGAAAATGGTAAAGAGCTGATATCCGTTAATAGTAATCTACTATTCATACCAACCTTACATTATAAAATATAACATAGATATTGTACACACTAGACACACGTAAGCATGAATAAAAACAGCTTCCAATAACACGAACCATGGCAGTGACTAAATTTAGACTGTTTTTGAGTAGCCTATTTATTTATCTGAATCAGCCTACCGGTTGCATGTATTTCCCGAAGCGGTTTACTATTTTAACTATGATATGCAATCTGTGACTGTACCTCTCACCCAGGTGACGCCGCCGAAGGGATACTAACTAACAACCAAACTAACTTTACTTCTGACCGGTAAAATGCCGAAAAGACACCCACCAGACACATTAACTTTCGCTGAAACAGAATTTGTAAAGAGCCCGTTTACACCTTTATTTAAACAAATCTGTAAAGCAAATAAAAAGGAGTGTTTTAGCGGACCTGCTAACGTCAAAACTCACCCGCACGCGGACGACTCCGTGTCGCTCTCCTCGTCACAAAACATTAAAGTTAAAGCGGACTTCTTGCTATCAAAACTCAGCGGACAATGACTGGAACCGAACTGATCTAATACCAAAGTTCTGCCTTTATCTTTGTCAAAGTCATCATCATCTTTCAGCTCCAGCTGCGCGAGAGCGCGTTCACATCCTGCCTGTCTCCAGATCTGCTTATGATGCATCCACTCCTCCCAGGGCGGGGTATAAACCCTCCTTATTTACCGCACTATTTACCATACATTCACTTTGTTTACAGTGCTTCCTTCGTCACTTGACACTGAAAACTGATTGCCTAGTGTTTGCTTTAACGTTACCTGGAAAGACTTCTGACAATTCGTTGTACTTTGACTCGTTGATTTATTTTGGGTTTACATAGTTTTTTAGGGTTATTCTGGCGAATTCTAGAATAAAATGTAAATGATGTATTTAATTATAATTACTTGAGCTCATTCTAAACATTAATTTGAGGAGGAACAGGTATAATGCTGTAAAATATAGGTTTCTATCTAGTCCAATAAACCACTTACCAGCTGGCTATATGGAGGTTTAAAAAGCAGCAAATGACTTGGACCAGCAAAACAACCGACCTCAAAACCCACCTAAAGCCAGCCTGGAAGACCAGTAAACTAGTTTTTCACTATGGGGAAGTGTTGAAATTCACAAGTTTCTGCTGGATTTCCTTTGCCAATCTGACTGAAGTGTGGTCAGATGTTATGCATGACTCTTTGTGGTCTGACAAAGTATATATAAATAGGCCTAAGTCATACTTTTTTTTCATTGTTTGCTCAGCACAGACAAAGCTCTTCCTGCTGCATCCCACTGTCTAAAAAGTCTCTGTCCATGTGTATTTTTCTTTGTCTATTGGTTCATATTAACTGTGACGAGAGGGTTGGGGCCGAGAGCCGTGGGAACGGAGCGAGGCCGGTGGAGTAATTGATAATGAGCGACACCTGCACCACTCACCGGTCTCGAGTCTCACGGAGGAGCTCCGGAAGGATAAAAAGGAGGAGGGACGACAGTGAAAGACGAGAGAGGACCAGGCCTGGAGTTTATTTTGTGTTTTGGTTTTGTTTGTGCGCGACAGTCGTCCGCGAGGGGCTGTCGCGCTATTTTGTGTTTGTTTATTTTATTAAAGTTTGTTTAAATGTCCGCCGGTTCCCGCCTCCTTCTTCCCGTGACTACGAACTACGTTACATTGGTGCCGAAACCCGGGAGGAAGGAGGGACACGCTGTCAGAGAGCCCTCGCTGCTGAGGGGGATCGCGGTGCTGAGGAGATCGGGCAGCAGGAACAAGTGGAGAGACCGCCGGTGGCTGCCCGAGGCGGTGGTGCTGGAACTATGGAAGACGAGGTGGGACGGAGAGCTCGCTGCCGCGCTCCTGGGTCGAGGTGGGGTGGCTGCCGTCCGTGAGGGAGCGGAGAAGTCTGCCAGATCTCGAGTCTCACGGAGGAGCTCCGGAAGGATAAAAGGGAGGAGTGACGACCGTGTCGGACGAGAGAGGACCAGGCCTGGGGTTTCTTTTGTGCGCGACAGTCGTCCGCGAGGGGCTCTCGCGCTATTTTGTGTTTATTTTATTATTAAAGTTTCTTTGAATGTTCGCCGGTTCCCGCCTCCTTCTTCCCGATCTACAAACTACGTTACATTAACATTAAGAAGTAAGTTTGTCCTGCCAGTCAGCTCAACAGGAACAAAGTTGTGAGCTGAGCGAGATCATATGTCCTTATTGGTTATGTTCTGATTTGTTTTCATCTGAATGGACAGGTGAGGCTTTGCCTGTGACTTCACACAGTCTCCTTAGAGAGGTTTCAGGAGAAGCATGTTCATATTAATCCACCAATCACAATGCTGAGGAAGTATAAACAGCTCTTACCTCATTCCTTACCATAAATCTTGTGGCATTCCTGCTCCACCCCAACTTTTTTCAGCACACTGAGTTTTCAATTCAAGACAGTCCTGTATGGACAGCAAACTAGACCTATCCACATTCTTTCACATCTATTTTTCCAGAGAAAATGGAATACTATATATATACAAAATAATGTTCCAGTCAGTATAACTTTTTTTTTTAATGAAATGTAATACTTTTTTATAGATTTATATTTCAAATAAATGCTTCTCTTTTGAACTTTCTTTCAGAATCCTGGGGAAAAATGCATGTTTTCCGCAAAAATATTAAGTAGCCAAACAGATTTGAACATTGATTACTATCTTTTTGATCAAATAAATGCTGCTTTGGTGAGCATAAGAGACTTCTTTCATAAACATAACTCCACAAGTTTGCACAAAACCTGATCTTCATGTTCTCAAGCTTGATTTGAGATGATCCAGACAGTAAGAACATCTGACCATCTGTAAGTCACATGGTCAATGTCACAGATGTACTTAGTTAATTAGTGACCCAGAAATAGTGCAGAATCTACAACATTTCTTATTCGTTTTATGTTTCACTAACATTTCTCAAAATTGTAAAACTTTCAGGTTTAAATCAGAGTTTGATTTGGATGCTACTCTGTACGAACATGTGAAATGAAAGCTGATGACCAAGCTCTCTTTTACCCCTCTGACTTAAAATAGACATTCATATACAGACACACATATGGACTCTAGGAAAGCCTCCTAACATCTGTCAGTCATGTCTGCTGCATCATTTCAGGCTGGTTTGCATGCCAGCCATGGTAGCAGCAACTCTAGATCCATATATGCAAAGACTGAACAAATTATAGCATTTGGTATGCACATGGGTCAGACAGGGATCACAGACTCAAAAACATCCACATCAGTGATCTATAAAAAGACCTAGTTCACATTTTGCTCAAATCACTCACACACAGATCACTCCATATGCGAGAAAATGGCGACAAGATTAAAACAGATAATACTGCATTGCTTTGGCAGATGAGAGGAACTGAATTTCTTATTAAAGGTGCCATAGAATGCATTGATACAATATTTTAAATTGTTCTCTGACATCTACATTGAAGGTATGTGGCTTAGGTAATGGCAAACAATCTTCAGAAACGGTTTTACATGTCCATTTACAACCCTAGGATTTGTCCCTAGAATGAAATGGCCTGTTTTTACCTTATTTGGAAGGGTCATGAATAATAATGTTGAGCTCTGCTCGGTGTTATGTTCTGATTCGCCTATTTTTCAGTGCATGCACGAGATTTACATAAGAAGGAGGAAACAATGGTGTTTGAGGCTCACGGTATGTCATTTCCATGTACAGAACTGTTATTATTCAACTATGCCAAGGTAAATACAGTTTTCCATTCTATGGCACCTTTAACAGGTGACAAAAGAATGATATCAAGAGCACTCTTTGTTAGTGTGATTAGATTAGTTAGAAAGGGTTAGAGAGCATTTCAGACCTTTTGTAACAGACCCTCACAATGCCCACAGCTCTAATCTCATTGAGTTTATTCTTAGAGCCTGTTTTCTGATACACAAATTAAGGCTTCTGGACTAAACGAGTTGTTTTTCATGGAAGATGTATCATTTAGAAGATTATTTTGTCTTAGGATAAGACATTTCTGTCTAATGGTTTACAATGAAAGTGATTGGCTGTTTCACAGTGCGGCTCATTTCAGTAGCTCACACAGCATGAAGGAAACACAGGGAAAATATATATTTCAATACTCTTTGTCGCAATTATATCGTTGGGTAATTATACTGTATATAAAATGCGGGCATCAGGGAGCCACTATTAATATTCGAATGCACGATCACTTTTTACTTTAACTTTCGAGATTTGCGATCGCACATAGAAGATTATTTTGTCTTAGGATAAGACATTTCTGTCTAATGGTTTACAATGAAAGTCTGTGGGATCCAGTGTTGTTTTGGACCCCACTGACTTTAATTGTAAGGACAGAAACAGTTGTAACATTCTTTTTCAAAATATCTTATTTTGTGTTCAACCAAAGAAAAAAGTTTAAAAGTGTAAAAGTTTGGATTCTTAAAGGGATAGTTCACCCAAAAATGGACAATCCATGTGACATCAGGGGTTCAACCATAATTTTACGAAGCTACGAGAATGGCTCCAAAATGGCGCTAGGGTGATGCGGAGGAGACGAATTGTTGAATAAAGTTTTTTTTTTTCTTTTGCGCACAAAAAGTATTCTTGTAGCTTCGTAAAATTACGGTTGAACCCCTGATGTCACGTGGATTATTTTACCAATCTCCTTGCTACGTTTCTGGGCCTTGATCGTGTAAGGATCCTTGCTGTCTATGGGAGGGTCAGAGAGCTGTCAGAATGCATCAAAAATATCTTAATTTGTGTTCAGAAGATGAACGGAGGTCTTACGGGTTTGGAACGACATGAGGGTGAGTAATTAATGACAGAATTTTCATTTTTGGGTGAACTAACCCTTTAAGATAATGTTCAGCGCTTCAGATTAATATCTTTAATAGACAGTTTGGGAATATGATCCACATGCAGATATTCAAGTATGTGAGGTCATGTGAAAGGATATGCTCAAATATTTTGTGTGTGTGTGTGTGTATTCAAACACCCTGTTGTTTGGAAACTCAAATGTTGTGGCAACATTATAGATTAAATAAAATGCAGAAAACAGTGCAAGTCAAATAAGTAAAATGTCAAGCCTCTACTGCTCTCTTTGTAATAACACTGCTGACATTTAGTAGACCTTCTTAGTATCAAATATACCCTAAAATACATTAAACAAAGAAACGGTTTCCTAGAGCGGTGTAAACAACGGTTTATCACAATATCACAGTAACCTACAGTTTCATGTCTATGCAGTCTGTGTGTTAGCTGACCATTTTTCCTTTACAATAAGGCTGTCATCAGCATCGCAAACCACATGATGTTGTCAGGGGCTGTACGTTAAATTTTTTGGCACATAGCACTGGTGCTACAGAGGTTGAAAGTTTTGTAGCACAGGCCAAACAGTTGTAGCACAAGTTAGGGGTGGGAGATATGGCAAAAATATCATATCACCATTTTATTCAGGAATTTCACGATTCACGATTTTATCACGATTCTTTGTCATGTTGGTTTTACTATTTTGCAAGTTGCCTGTAAAAAAAAATTTGTACAAAAAAAAAAGGAAAAAAAAAAAGCCTTTCAAGGTAACAAAATATAAAATAAAAAAGAATGGCAGACATTTAGGCCAAAGTGGGCGAAGATAAAAATCTTTGTCATCATTTTATCTTTGTTATTAGAAAATAAGAACAAAAGATATACATTAAAAAAACACATAATATGCAAATAAAACAAACAGTGCTTTATTTTTCAGGTACAATATTTAGAAGTAACATTAAATATTAAAATAAAACACTATAAATTATATACATCAATTATCATTTTTTTAAGCAACTGTATTAAAGTTCATCAGTCATGAGCAGTGAGTGATATTTCTGTTTATTTATTTTTTATTAATATTAAAGGGATGAAAAATCTGTCATCTGTCTGTCAATTCTGTCATAGTGTTTTATTTTTATACCATAATTTACTCA
>NW_015624573.1:1292243-1327662 GCF_001515625.1 Sinocyclocheilus rhinocerous | reverse complement strand
CAGCAACTGTTTGGTTACCCACATTCTTCAAAATATCTTCTTTTGTATTCAGCACAAGAAATAAATTAATACAGGTTTGGGATAACATGTGAGTGAGTAAATAACAACATAAATTAAATTTTTGGGTGAACTATCCCTTTAATGACAAGCGGCAGCATGTTTAGTTCTGTCCCTTTAAGAGCTGCAGGCATCCATTTCTCTCTGAACTGTTTACTTTCATTTTAGACATGCAAATAATGTATTTTTGTGATTGCGCATAAGTGCTGTGTCCCGTGAGCGTAACTCTACCTCTGAGTTAACATTTGAAGTGAATGTATGTGGCGTTGTACAGTATATTGAGACCACAGACGAAGGCGGCAGAACTTTAGCTGATAGAATGTGCCCTGTAGCTGGATACTACGACATTTCTTCAAAAGCAGATCGTGGAGACATTTTAATCGTCCACCATCAAAAATATTGCACACCCCTAAACCAAGTATAATCAATCTCACACACACACAAACAAGCACAACGAAATCACTTCACACTATTAAGCGGCTGTGTAATGAACATGCAAAACTGTATCGCACGTGTGCTACAGTGGTAAATTTATTCATCGCACAAACCAGTTTTTTCATAGCACGTGCATATATGTCGCACTGTACAGCCCTGGTTGTGATTAATAAACAGTCTACACTTTTCACTTTTTCATAAGAACCGTTGTCTTTGTCCACCCACTCTGAGATTAATGACCCTTAACAAAATTCAGGTAAAAAAAAATAAAATACGGCAAAAAAATATTTTTTTTGTATGTGTGTGCATTACAGTGAAAAGGAGGAGGAGAGAAGTTATTGGTTTTAGAGAAATATACAATACATAAAAACACATCTTGAGTGACAGTGACGCTTTCCAATAAAAACACTCTAGAATAAGCCATTGTCACCAAATACAAAATATACAGATAACAAAAATCGCTTAACCTTTCCTTAAGCTCAAACTCAAACCTAAAATCAAGCATTAACATTAAATAATTTCATGCTTATCCACTGATTTCGGCTGAGAGTATCTATCTGGAGCTCCCGGGACAAAGAATATTTGACAATTAATAGCTATAATTCTGAAAATTTAACTTGTGTGTTGTATACAGTTGTAAATTAATTCAGTTTTGTATATATAGGCCTAAATAATTTCTAAGCAGATAATCATACAGCTGACTACCATAGTAAGTCAAAACTGTTCAGGTGTGGGTTTTGGTCTGATTTCTGTGGAACTCCAGAGTGGTTTGAAGGAAATACCCCTCATGTGTCTCCAAAGCTTGCGTGCATGTTTAAATTTCAAAGTCGACACAAAAAAGACAATGCTTGACATGTCAAAATTTTATTTTAGTACTTATTCTGTATTTTGCTTCACAATCCACTGCTGCATTATTACAGATTATACAGTGCGCAAGGTTAAGATGACTGACATTAAGATGTTAATCCACCAAGACATGCTGAGAAGAACAACATGTGCTTTGTTCTGTGGTCTTGTGGCCAGCTCTGCTCAAAGGCCATTAAGTACTGAGTAGCTCTGCGCTGTTTATTTTGCTTGCTTACAAGTTCTCAGTACAGTAGAAAATGTTTTCGGTTCTATGGAACCATAGAGATGGTAAGGAAGAGAGCATTATCATCACCAGGGGAAAAAGAACCATGGAAACGGAACGAGGGACTCATGAGAGTATGTTCTGTACACAAGGCCCCTCCTTGAGTATTTTCAAAGAAAACCCTGTTGTCTCCTTCTCATTACTGCTTTGAAATGATGTCGCATTGTTCCAAGACAAGCGCATAGAGAGACCTTCTGTCACCTCAGAAGTGTGAAGAGGTTTGTTGTTGTTCTTGTCACATGTTTGCTGAGTGCTCAAAGCGTGTAAAGATGCCCATGCATACAAAACCAAGCCTTTAAACGCGCAGATACACAGAGCAAAATACAGACTACTGTTTTCCATTTGAGACCATTAGCTCTGCATCCCCCTGAGGGCTGTCTTTTTAATAGACATTAAGCAGACTATTAGGCTTAATTTCCTGCAGAGTCTTCATGACATATAAAGCTCATAATCTAGGCTGTCTGTAGCCATACAGCATGTCACATGCGTGCAAAGTGAAGATTGTGGGATTGAGGTTTTGCTTTAAGTTGTGAAGTTAGTTTATGTGGGCTGTTCATATATTATATATATTCATATAGTACACTACTGTTCAAACGTTTGAGGTCAACAACATTTTTGTTTTTGAAAAAGGTCTCTTAAAGGACATATCATGAAAATCTGACCTTTTCTATGTTTAAGTGATATAATCGGGTCCACGGTGCATCCACCAACCCAGAAAACATTAAAAAGAACAACCCAGTCATTTTTTGGTAAGCCTTTCTCTGCAAGCTTGTGAAAAAATGAGCCGCTCAGATTTCACTTCCCCCGTGACTGTCAGGGATTCAGTCACACCGCCCGTCTCGTTAACCAGGTCACTCTTACCTGCCTACTAATCATTGCCACCTGTCCCTGCCAATCAAGCTCCCTTTATCTCTGCATTCTCCCTCTGTATCACTGTCTGGTCTCGTAGCTTCGATGCTGACTTACCTGACTCCCTGTATGTCTGCGTACCGTCAAACTCCTACTAGGATTACCTCTCTGTGCTCCAGCGCTCCGTCGTTCCCCATGGCTCATCTGGAAGAAGGAACAAGACGTTACTTTGATCAGCTAAGCCTTTCAGTTTACCAGCTATCCGTATTCCTCCTGTTTGGATTGTTGACCTGTATTCTCTTCTGACTCCTTCGTCATTAAACCTGTTGTTTTGTCACGCATCCTAGTGTCTCCTGAGTATTTGCTGACAGAAGACCAGACCTTAAAAGCGGTATGGATTCCCGACGCCCCGATCAAGCGGACGCTCTTGGCGAGCTTGTCAGTGCCCTCCGGGCCTCCCTCACATCGATCCCCACTCCACCATCTGCCTCAGCCAGTCCCGTGGCCATACCGTCTGCTTACTTGGGCGAGGCAATGGAATGTAGCGGTTTTCTGCTCCAGGTCTCTCTATATATCGAAATGCAGCCCCAGAAATTCGCTACGGAAAGATCTAAGGTGGCCTTCTTACTCTCTCTCCTGTCCGGTCGTGCGCTGCTGTGGGCTCGTGCAATCTGGAATTCACAAAGTGCCATAATTAACTCCTTCTACGCCTTCGTGGCTCACTTCAAAGAAATTTTTGGGCAGTCTACGGGCTCGCTCTCCATACCAGATCAGCTCATCCGCTTATGCCAGGGAAGATCAACTGTGAGAGACTACACTTTGCAGTTTCGCACCCTTGCAGCCGCGAGCGGTTGGAACGAGGCTGCCCTGCTGACTGCCTACCGCCAAGGGCTCGATTCACAGATCCGCACGCAAATGGCGATTTACGATGACAATGTGGGATTGGAGAGTTTCATGCTGCAAGCCGGGCGGATCTCACAGCGCCTTACTGCTTGTCACTCCAACGATACCGCTCTTCCATCAGCTCCGCCCTCTGCCGGTTACCTTGTGCCTGAACCCATGCAGATGGATGCCACCAGGCTCTCTAGCACGGAACAAGCACGACGACTGTCATCCGGTCTCTGCTTGTATTGAGTCAGGTCAGGTTCCGATCCCTGCCTATCTCCCTGCTCGTGGGGTGCTTCCATCAAGAAACCATCTCGTTTCTGGTGCTGGAGGAAGCAACCGTGGATATCATCCTGGGACGCCCCTGGCTCACCCAACATTCTCCCAAAGTCAGATGGGAATCCAGTGAAATTCTCAGATGGAGTGAAGAGTGTTTCCAAAACTGTCTGTCCCCAGTGCCGACTCTGCCTACTTCTAACCCTAGACTCCAGATCAACTCCACTCTCGTTGAAAGCCCCGAGCCCCAGGAGTATCCATCCGTCCCATCTGACTATGGGGCGTTCCAGGATGTGTTCAGTAAGCAGGCAGCCACTCGACTTCCCCCTCACCGGCCATGGGACTGTGCCATAGACCTGCTGCCTGGAGCGAAACTCCCCATGGGTAGAGTTTATCCGCTGTCCATGCCGGAGCGCAAGGCCATGGAGGAATATATTCAGGAGGTTCTCCAACAACAGTTCATCTGTCCTTCGACATCACCTGCAGCATCGAGCTTCTTCTTTGTAGGGAAAAAGGACGGAGGCTTACGGCCCTGCATAGACTACCGAGCACTGAATTCCCAAACTGTCAAACTCCCATATCCTCTTCTTCTGGTCCCGGCAGCCCTCGAGGAACTCCGAGGGGCGCGGATCTCCTCGTTCATATCCGGAAGTGCGATGAGTGGAAGACGGCATTCATTACCCCTTCTGGTCACTATGAATACCGGGTTATGCCATATGGCCTGTCGAACTCACCGTCTGTCTTCCAGGGGTTTAATGAACGAGGTGTTCCGGGAGTTTCTCCATCGATTTGTGATAGTGTACATTGACGATATCCTTATCTACTCCCGGAACCTGGCCGAACATCGCCACCACGTTCAGCAGGTCCTCCAACAGCTGAGGAAGCATCCGCTGTACCTAAAACTTGAAAAATGTGAGTTCCACAGGACCACCGTTCAGTTCCTGGGGTACGTCATCAACCCCGAAGGAATTCTAATGGACCAGGGGAAGATTCAAGTCATTAACACCTGGCCCCAACCCCAATCTGTCAAAGATCTTCAATGTTTCCTAGGATACTCCAATTTCTATCGACGATTCATTCACAACTTCAGCCTCCTCACCGCCCCCATCACTTCCCTGCTTCGCCATCAACCCAAAACTCTTTGTTGGACCCCGGAAGCCATCACTGCATTTGAAAAGCTGAAGAAAGTTTTCTGCACCGCTCCCATCCTCAAACACCCTGACCCCCAACTCCCTTTCATCGTGGAGGTGGATGCCTCCACCACTGGGGTGGGAGCAGTGTTGTCTCAGTACCACGGAGAGCCTCCCCTCCTCCACCCTTGCGCATTCTACTCCAAGAAGCTTACCCCAGCGGAGCAGAATTATGACATCAGGAACAGGGAGTTGCTGGCCATTAAACTGGCACTCGAAGAGTGGCGTCACTGGCTGGAGGGAGCACAACACCCTTTCACCGTAATCACTGATCACAAGAATCTAGAATATATTCAAAGTACTAAAAGACTTAACTCTCGCCAAGCCCGCTGGGCCTTGTACTTCACTCGGTTCAACTTCACCATCACTTACCGTCCTGGTAACAAGAATGGCAAAGCAGACACCCTCTCCCGCCTTCATCAGCCTGACAGTCCCACAGCACCTGAGCCCATTCTCCCTCCAGCCATCATAATAAGCCCAATTCAATGGGATTTGGACGAACAGATCCGCATCGCCACTTTGACTGAACCTGCTCCGCTTGGAGGCCCAGAAGGGAAAACCTACGTACCAGCCTCCCTCCGTTTAACCCTTCTAGGCTCACTTCATACTTCACCGGGCTCTGGACATCCAGGCAGCCAGCGAACTCTCTCGCTCGGTACTGGTGGCCCAGTATGGCCCGCGATGTCTCCCAGTATGTTCACCGATGCTCAGTCTGTGTCATGTCCAAATCACCACGTCACCTACCCTCCGGAAAACTGGTTCCACTCCCCGTTCTTCGTAGACCCTGGTCCCACATCGGAGTCGATTTCATCACGAAGTACATCGTCTCCGATCGTGGGCCCCAGTTTATATCCCGGGTTTGGAAATCATTCTTCAAGCTCCTATGCGTTACCATCAGCCTTTCCTCTGGTTACCATCCCCAAACCAACGGCCAGACTGAGTGAAAGATTCAAGAAATCGGGAGGTATCTGTGGTCATACTGTCACGACAACCAACACAGCTGGAATCGATTCCTACCCTGGGCCGAGTATGCTCAAAACTCTCTGAAGCAACCCACCACAGGATTAACACCTTTCCAGTGTATACTCGGCTTCCAACCCCCCTTGTTTCCCTGAACGGAGGAACCATCCGAAATTCCAGCTGTGGACCACTGGTTCCGAGTGAGCGAGAGAGTATAGGACTCAGCTCACGTCCACCTGCAGCAGGCAGTGCGTAGACAAAGACTTCGCCGACACCAGACGTTCCCCCACTCCTGTCTATCGTCCAGGAGATAAGGTTTGGTTTTCCACTCGGGACCTACGTCTTCGCCGGCCTAGCAAGAAGCTGAGTCCCCGCTATATAGGTCCATTTACCATCCAGAGGCAGATCAACGAAGTCACTTACTTGTTAACTCTTCCAGCCCAGTATCGTGTTCACCCATCCTTCCATGTTTCTTTACTCAAACCCTTCTCTCCCTCTGCCTCAGGTCCCATGGAAGCCAAAGTACCTCCTCCTCCCCAAATCATCGAGGACCCTACCATCTACAGGGTCCGAGAGATCCTGGATTCCCGGCGACGAGGCGGCCATTTCAAAGTCAAAGTCAAAGTCGGCTTTATTGTCAATTCTGCCACATGTACAGCACATACATACAGAGAATTGAAATTGCGTTACTCTCAGACCCTTGGTGCATACAGTTAACACTTAACACTAACAGTAGACATAATACAGATAAATAGGGGTCAAAAGGAGGGAGTTCAGCTTCCTGACAGCCTGATGGATGAAGCTGTCCTTTAGTCTGCTGGTCCTGGCCTGGAGACTCCGAAACTCACGACTGTATGCGCGCTTAGAGACAGATAGACGCGACGAATACGTACAAAAACACTGCGACTCACAAGATAAAAAACACGAAAACACCGTTCTGTCGGGAGAGAGAGAAGCCGCAGCGTGTGCACGCGCCGCCATCTTGGACCAGAAAGACCATTTGGAGTACCTTATCGACTGGGAAGGATACGGCCCAGAGGAAAGATCTTGGGTCGCTCAGGATGATGTGCTAGATAGATCCTTCTCTGTTGGCTGAGTACCATCACAGTCACCCGGATCGCCCACCGCCCGTGGTCGTTCTCGTCGCCGTGTGCGGGCGTCAGGAGCCGCCCATGGAGGAGGGGGTACTGTCAGGGATTCAGCCACACCGCCCGTCTCATTAACCAGGTCACTCTCACCTGCCTACTAATCACTGCCACCTGTCCCTGCCAATCAAGCTCCCTTTATCTCTGCATTCTCCCTCTGTATCACTGTCTGGTCTCGTAGCTTCAATGCTGACTTACCTGACTCCCTGTATGTCTGCGTACCGACAAACTCCTACTAGGATTACCTCTCCGTGCTCCAACGCTCCGTCGTTCCCCGTGGCACATCTGGAAGAAGGAATTGTAGTCCGTAATGGTCTGTATCCCCTGCCACAGGCTCCGAGTGTGTCTCTGCTGTCGCTGAAACGATGGGCTATCCTCCTGGAGTACGTTACTTCGATCAGCTAAGCCTTTCAGTTTACCAGCTATCCGTATTCCTCCATTGTTGACCTGTATTCTCCTGACTCCTTCGTCATTAAACCTGTTGTTTTGTCACGCATCCTTGTGTCTCCTGAGTATTTGCTGACAGTGACGTAGAAAGGGGATCTTATTATAATATTACCACCCCTTAAGTTTCCACCCACGGCAATGCCATTTTGTTTTTGTAAGCAACAACGGCGTACCAGTTCTAATGCCTTGGTGAAAGTTCAAGCAAAGCATGAGAACTGTTCTGTCTTTTAGCTGCACTGACGAGCACAGAACACTATTTAGAGTCCCAGCCTCAGAGGAGACCAGAGCAGTGGATTTATTGATTTATTTACTGTATATTACGCTGCTGCCAAACAGATTTAATATAAACATGCCATTTCCCTGCTGTTAACCTTCACAGACATAACCGTCTGTTTTTGTAACTTGTGTGTTTTTAACATAAACTTGTGTATATTTGACAGTTTAAGCGTAATAAGACATGAAAGAAAACTTAGTTTAGTGTGACAGATGCTTTCTATGTGTGTGTTTTTTGGATGTGTGTGTGCTCAGAAAACCATATATCATTTAATATGCTGATTTGGTGCTCAAGCAACATTTTTTTTTATTATTATCAATGTTGAGAACAGTTGTGCTGCTCAATATTTTGGTGGCCGTTGTGATACATTTTTCTTTGATGAACAGAAAGTTCAAAAGTCTACTGTCACATTTGATTGATTTAATGCATCCTTGCTGAATAAACCTATTAATTTCTTTGCTTTTTTTAATGTAACTTTTTAAAAATTAAAGTGTAGGCCTATATGTATTAGAAATTGTCTTGTCAGTCACAACCTACAAGTAATGTTTTTGTGTATATATATATTAACATATCACCAGGTCACTACTGATTCCCACCCCTTATTATGTTGTTTATAATTTTAGACCTGGGATGCACTGTGAGTTCCCAGAGGCATCACACACACATACTGTATCATAGACATAATTTAGTATGATTTATATGCTTTTTCCTCACTAGGACCCAAAAAAATGTCCCCACAAGATCAAAAATGTTAGGTATTACTATGCTTGTGTGGATATTTGGTCTCCACTGTGTTGTGAATACAAGGACCAAACACTCACAGAGCAGGATATGGGTCAGATTACAGACATTTTGTCAACAGAGTCCTTCTACACATTCTGCCACCCCTTTAACTCATTAGCGCTAATCAATAATGCAGTGTTCCCAGCACATTTATCTCACTGTTTCTGTTGCCATGGCAACATAACAACCACAGCATTGAGGGAGATGAAAATATCAGTCAGAAGAAGAGAACAGAAAAAAAATCAGATTACGAGATGGGAACTACTGTATCAAAGAGCCAATTTTATTCTAATGTGGCACCAAGACATCAACATATAGAGGTGAAATATCTCCCATCTCTGTAATTCAGTTTGAGCATCTTGCCATGTAGCAGATGCCTCTTATGCAAAGCCAATTACAATTGTGGAACCACCTACCTGCAGGAACCTGACATTGCCAAAAAGCACAATAGATCAGGTGATCTGAAGTTCACCCTGACTTGTAACTGAACTGGCTACCACCAGCATCCATGCCATTATTTCTGCTTTTGCAATTCTTTATTGTTAATTTAGGATATGACCTCGCTCTGACTCAGGGTCAGTACTTCATCGTCTTTTGTAAGATCAAACCGCCAGATCTGCCAGATCTCTATACTGCTGACTATGGAGTAAAAAAAGAGCTTGTCTTTCAGCCCAGTCATTGAATCCAAGTTGGCGTTCTCAGTTCTCTCTGACACAGAGGACCAGCTGTTCTCAAGGGGAACAGTCACCTGTACCTAAAGGATATGCCTTTACAAAACCAACCTAAAACGTAAGAACTTCACCTTCACACTGCTAAACATTTGGAAAACATCTGGAATTGCATCTTTATATCATCCTAGGTCTGGTACTTTATTTTTTTATTTCTCATTTCATCAAATTTTTGTTGTTTCACTAACTCAACACTTTAGTAATGAGATTAGATGCAGAGGAAACTTTTACTTCTCGTTTCTCACAATAAGCTCACTTGTGTTTTCTCTAGAACTACAGAAGATATCTCAACATTAAAGTCTGCTTATATACATAATGTTTCTTTATTACTTGAACTAAACCATTAATCAATAATTTTCATATATAAACTAGACTGACTGAAATCACAGCAGTCCGATTTTTAACTATTTGATGCAATTGACCCTTCGCAAGTAGCCCTGATGTTACACACCCCGGTACAGTAGTGATGGAAAAGAGAGAAAGAGAAAAAGAAAGAGAGAGAGAGAGAGACCCTTGGCAAAGAGCTTGATTGACAGGTGATCTGACCAATCATAACGCCAAATCCGCCATATTGTCCGACAAGCAAATCAGACAGGAGAGTAGATTAACTTCGGTGGACTTGAAAATTGTGTCTTTCCGGAGTTGAAATAAAATACGTTCTGATGTTCATTTATGTTTATTTCATGCTTTAAGTAAATATGAAAAGACGATTGGTTCACGTGCCACTTGAACTGAAGCACTACAGTGATCTGTCACAACACATTAAAGAGCCACAAAACGGTATTTATTGTTTGAATTTCTTTAAAAAAAATGACAAAATTGGAAAACTAAGACTTTGTTTCTTACCAGAAGTAACCTGCTCTGTCTTGTCTATCGGGGTGTGTTGTCAGTTTTCTCTTTGCTCCGCGATGTATTTTTTTACTGCATGAGAACATGATGTATAGTGTGAGAGCGGCATGGCTTGTCGGACATAGCAACAGTAACTAAGGAGGGCGGGTTTTTGTGAAGGGTCAGTTGTAGCTCATCTTTTTCTAGCAGGTATTGTGCGCATGCACAGAAAGACAGAGATACATGCAAGGAACGCAATACAAACTAGATATTGTACCAATCTGTATCAAATATTCATTTGTTGTTAGACATATAGCGCCGTTACGCCCCGGGCGTCCCGAGTTCGAGTCCCGGCTCGTGGACCTTTCCTGATCCTGTACCCCCCCTCTCCCCCACTTCGCTTTCTGAGTCATATACTTTCCAATCCTAGTAAAAAGGCAAAAAACGCCAAAAATAAATCTCAAAAAAGCAACATTCATTTTGTGTAATGCATACTTGCCATATGTGACCCTGGACCACAAAACCAGTCTTAAAGGGATAGTTCACCCAAAAATGAAAATTTGATGTTTATCTGCTTACCCCCAGGGCATCCAAGATGTAGGTGACTTTGTTTCTTCAGTAGAACACAAACAAAGATTTTTAACTCAAACCGTTGCAGTCTGTCAGTCTTATAATGGAGGTGAATGGGAATCACGGCTTTGAGAGTAAAAAAAAACATACACAAACAAAACCAAATTAAACCCTGCGGCTCGTGACGATACATTGATGTGTAAAGACACAAAACGATCGGTCTGTGCAAGAAACTGAACAGTATTTATATAGTTTTTTACCTCTGATTCACGCAATGTCTGAACTGTCCTGAGCGGCGGTGTGTCCTTTCAGATGATGTATAAATCTCAATTTCGAAAAATTGACCCTTATGACTGGTTTTGTGGTCCAGGGTCGCAGGTAGAAACTAACTCAAATGCAACTCTGCAGTTAAATCGAGGGGAAGTCGTGGCCTAATGGTTAGAGTCGGACTCGTAACCCAAAGGTTGCGGGTTCGAGTCTCGTACCGGCAGGGATTGTAGGTGGGGGGAGTGAATGTACAGCGCTCTCTCCCACATTCAATACCACGACTGAGGTGCCCTTGAGCAAGGCACCGAACCCCCAACTGCTCCCCGGGCGCCGCAGCATAAATGGCTGCCCACTGCTCCGGGTGTGTGTTCACAGTGTGTGTGTGTTCACTGCTGTGTGTGTGCACTTTGGATGGGTTAAATGCAGAGCACTAATTCCAAGTATGGGTCACCATACTTGGCCACATGTCACGTCACTTAATGACACGTACTGTGATTAGATGTGCCAAAATACCCACTTGTTCAATCACACGTCATAGATTAAGTATATGAACTCAAACATTTCTTATCAAATTCCTCCAAGACGACAATATCTGAGCTACTCCATCCATATTAATATCATAGCGCTACTCCTCCTTTGTAAATAATTGTGTAATTTATCTAGATTTTAAGGATTTATTAGAAACATCTGAGACCAAGCTGACATATTAAACAGTCCTAAGAAAGGCATTAAGTCTCATGAGGTTTAAAATTAGGTCATTAAAAAAATGAGGCTATTCAAATATTTCATAATGAGCACGCCTACAAGATTCAGATCCCATGTTTTATGAAGGAAAGTGATCTGATGACTGCCCTATAAATAAACAGGACATCCCAGAATCCTAACAACCCAAGTCTACACTATACACAAAGGGATTTCTGCACCAAATCCCTAAAGAACATAAGACAACAAAAGGATTTCTGATAGGTTAGCTGATTTTATAGGTGAACAATGAACTTTACACAGCACCTCCCTTCTGCTTTCTGTCTTCCATCTCATCTCCTGTGTGACATGATCTCTATACTGGAAAACGAGAGCGAGCACATAAATATAAGCCCTTTTAACTTCCAGCAGACATGTAAACACAGGCCTGGAAGATTCGTAATGCTCCATAGACAAAGAGAGAGAGGAAGAGGAAGGAGCGCAGTAGTTCACTCACGGTTTACTTTGTCCAGAGTCCTCTCTCCAGCCATAAAAGGCAAAAGTCTTCAGGCCTTGATCTCACTCTCAGCCAGCTGAAAGCTCTTCACAGGCTCTTGACCAGGCTTGACTTGTTCTCAAATGCTTGCTACATAAGATATCCAGAAAGCCAGCAATGCAAGCCACTATTTATGGAACCAACAGTGCCTAAACTACACACACCTGAAGGTCAGAGAGCAAACTCCCTTCAGAGTTTCCTCTCAATGGAATCACAGAGGAATGGACAAGAATTGTTCTCAGTATGCACCTCAGAAAATGAAGCAGTGTGGAAATTATCAAGGAGAGAGAGAGGAGAAAAGAGAAGGTCCTTCTGAGATCTAGAGCGCTGATTAAATCCGGAAAATAAAGGAAGCCTGTGTTCTTAGAGTAACCGGACAAAATTACCCCAGAACACAATTACACAATTATGTGAAGTCGGTTTTTCATAGCCAACAGCATAAGTCAAACCATGAGAAGAGATTTTTTTAATGAAAATATAAAGTGCAAATACACTGAAACGAGAAAACAAGGCCAGAGAAAGACCACATTTAGATGGCAATCTGAAGGAAGACACGACTGTGTATGCAAGAGAGGAACAAGATAAGAGTGAGAGAAGAAAGATAAAAATACAACATAAATGAAAGTGTGTGAGACAGAGAACGAATCAAGATATACCTGGGCTCAACTCCTCTTTCGGTTTCTGTTCTTGCAGATTCCTTGTACATTTCCCCTTGATGTGGTTTTGAACAGAACAGGAAGGAGAATTCTGTTGAACCTCAAGCATGCAGCATGAGCAGCGTGTGCTTTTCTGTGGCTACAGGGGAAATTACAGTAAAAAAAAAAAAAAAATCAGAAGCATTTTAGTCCTGTTTTCCAGTACAAATATTAAATCCTCTAAAAAAAGAAATTGTGCATATGATAATAATCAGAGATTGTATCTGGAAATAAAGGAATAGTTCAGAAAATGAAAATTCTGTCATTATTTACTTTCCCTAACAGAACTGTAAATCATATGGCTTTCTTTCTTAGAAAATAGTATAATTTTAGAAACATGTCTAACCTTTTCAATAATGAAAAACAATGAGGACTGGGAATAAGAACAGTTTAGTAAAACTATTAAACATTTTTGTTCTTTGTTAATAACATATAGTAATAAAATAAGGCTGAAATAAAATAAAATATAAATAATAGATTAAACACATAAAAATTAGAAATGTTGCCTTTCCAACGAACTGAAATCAAATGAGTTTAATCTGAAGTACTAAAATATAATAAAATGACAAAGCACAATAACTACTAAAACCAAAACTACGATAAAAATGAAAACGGAAAAACTAAAATAAAAACTTTTCTGTTTTAAGTATAAATTACAATGCTTAGTAAGGTTTTTCTTAAAACAATAAAAAAATGTATGAAAAATAAAATTAAATACATTTGTTTATATAAGTAAATCTAGTTATCTAAATTAAAAGTTAATAAGCTTAAAAATATCTCGATTAAAATAATCCTGAAAACATGTTATATTATATTATGGAACTTTTTTATATCTCAAGTACACGTTTTAAGAATTTTTAGATATTTTTACTGACATACAACACAGAAATGCTGATTAAGAAAGTGTTTTTTCAGTGCTTTCTGACCCCACACATTTATAGCAGAGAGCGAGATCTTGACTCTCCACTGACACACTCGCACTTCCAAGTTAAACATACGCATTCATGCATGTTTGGCTACAGTGGGAGCAAGACTTGTTTACACAAACTGTCCTTTTACAGAACACAGGGCTCTTTCATATCCAGATCAGAACAAGAAATTCACAGTCTTGTCCAAGAGCACACGTGACGTAACTGTGACGCTCCACCCAGGCAATGTTTAAGGAGGAGAAGAAGTCACCTCATTATGATACCAGACTTCAGAATGACTGTGTGTCTGCGAAGTGCTCTTCTGGGTCTGTACATTTTTAGCCACACAAGCCTATCAACACATTCCGGAACTTTCCGTAATTCATAGCTGACCTCGAGTAAGGCATCTAGCAAATCATTGACTAATGTACTCTGGATTACATGACCTTCAAAGGAAAACTTTCTCACACATTTGTATGAGAGCACTGGTGTGAGGAACTTGCGATTATCGGTCACACTGACGCAAGTGTGATTTGACACATTTAGGGAAGTGCAGAAAGAGGAAGGAAGGTGAACGAAACAAATGAATTTCAAGCCTTACAATGCTCATAATCACATGGTTTACTTCATGAGAAGTGCACGTGTGTTTAAGAATAATGCTGCAATAAATAGACTGCTCAATCATCAGCAGTGACCAAATGAGATAAAGTGAGGCAAACTTCCGCTTATGTATAATTTAATAACTGACAGATAAAGAAGCTTAACATTTCACAAGGTGTATTTCAGCCCTAAACCTTACAGCACCTCAAATTTTCCTCTGGTTCAGTGTTCTTTGTCTCACTTTCACCTGGCAAATCACAACATCAGTGTGACTACTTAAGAACAACTACGCCCCCTTGTGGACAATATGAAATATGTGATCAGCTGTGTAAAGAAAGTTTTTTCACATTTACAAGCTGCTGACAATCTGGAACTCTCAACTGAGAGACCTGACTTAGAAATCCTAGTAGTAAGTCTGTCCAGTAAATGGTAGGGTGCCAGAATTGGGCTAGTAATTAGCTTGTTGTGTGCATGTGTTTGTTATTATTTGTGGTAGCAGATGGGTTGGCAGATTGAAGTGTCAGGTGTGTGTTAGCTGTAAGAGTGTGAACACAGGTTTCTACAGTAAACTGATTAACCCTGAACACATACACATGGAGTTTAACAGCACAAACAAACACATGCATTCACTAGGCAGACAGTTTTATATGCAAGGTTTAAAAAAAGAAACAGTCACACTGTGAGATATCAAGCCACAATTATAATCCATAATGGCACATTATTGAGATGGAAAGCCTCAATTATTTAAAAAAAAAATTCAATTATGAGATATAAAATTGCAATTATGAGAAATTAAAGGGATAGTTCACCCAAAAATGAAAATGTTGTCATCATTTAATAGAAATAGTCATTTAAGTAGTCAAATGTAGTTCCAAACCTGTATGAGTTTCTTTCTTATGTTGAACACAAAAGAAGATATTTTGATGAATGCTGGTAATCAAATAGTCCCCATTGACTTCCATAGTATTTCTCAGCCTACTATGGAAGTCAATGGAGACCAACAAGTGTTTGATTCATCACAATTCTTATTTTGAACTTACAAAATTACTTACCTGTGTAAGTTTCTTTCTTATGTTGAACACAAAATATCTTCTTTTGTGTTCAGCATAAAAAAGAAACTTACACGGGTTTGGAACGACATTTGACTATTTAAATGACTATTTCTATTAAATGATGACAACATTTTCATTTTTGGGTGAACTATTCCTATTCGCATTTGTTAGAAACAATGTCATAATCATTAAAAAAATAGTCCCATTTTCAAGATAGTCGCAACTGTGAAAAATAATATCGTAACTGTGAGATATTGTAACAAAGCTTGAGTTATGAGAAATAAAGATGCAATTGTAAAATAAGAAATCACAATTATGAGAAATTAAGTCACAATTGCGGGAAATTAAGTCTTAGTTACAATAAATATACTTACAATTGCAAAATATTAAGTCACAACTGCAAGAAAGTCAATTGTAAAAAAATAATGTTGCACTTGTGAGATACAAAGTCTCAAGACTTAACTGCAACAATTAAAAGTCATAATTGTAAGAGATAATGTTGAATTGTGAGTTATTGCGATTATGAAAAATAATATTGTAAATAATATTGTATGTATTCCTTATTTTCTATTTAATTGTGACCCTGGACCACAAAACCAGTCTTAAGGGTCAATTTTTTGAAATTGAGATTTATACATCATCTAAAAGCTGAATAAACAAGCCATTGATGTATGGTTTATTATGATAGGCCAATATTTGGCCGAGATTCAACGATTTGAAAATCTGGAATCTGAGGGTGCAAAAAAATCAAAATATTGAGAAAATCGCCTTTAAAGTTGTCCAACTGAAGTCCTTAGCAATGCATATTACTAAAAAAATTAAGTTTTGATATATTTACGGTAGGAAATTTACAAATTATCTTCATGGAACATGATCTTTACTTAATATCCTAGAGATTTTTGGCATAAAAGAAAAATCGATAATTTTGACCCATACAATGTAATGTTGGCTTCTGCTACAAATATACCCCAGCGACTTAAGACTGGTTTTGTGGTCCAAGGTCATAATTTACACTGAGGAGGAAATGAGCTTCTGTAGTGTTCTCAATAGCGCTATCATGTTTAATATATGTAACTGTGATAGTTATAAAATAAAATAAAATCCACCAAACACCTTTAGCTGCTGAACCCTTTCACATTCCTGGACTCACACTGTAATTGACATTGTTGTTAAGCTCTAAATCTAATTTGAGGTTTAGAATGGGACGGTTCACTTTAAATCACATTTGAAGGTGTACATCAGGGTTTAAAGAATATATGGAACATATGGTGAACAGGCATGGGCCTCTAAACCGTGACCCTTTGGAGCTGATCCTCAGGGATAAACTGTGATTGGCACATCTAAATGTGTGAATGTGTGGTGAGAAATCCTAACCTACTGTAGTATGTCAGTCCCTCACCTGAGAGGAGCTAACGAAATCAAGAGGCGAAAGGAAGCAGAGAAATACTTATCTGAAGCTATATGAAAGCAGATTCATGAGCTGTGCTGTACTGAAGAATAAAGCGCCTGGACCATGACCGCGATACTGCACACAGAGAGGCTGCAGCCGAGTGAACTTCAGGCTCTGTTTGGAGAGGAGAAGGATTATTTGTGCTCTCTCAATGATATTGTTCATCACACAGAGGTAGATATCTGACTGTACAATGTAAAAGACTAATTCACCTCGTAATTAAGCATTGTCAGGCGAATTGATACAGATACTCTGTAATGGAAGAACCACTTGATATACTTTTTAATATTGTACTGTAACATTTGAGGTAATTTTGGTTTAAATTTATCATTTGAACAGTAGTTTGCTTACAGTTTGCTTGCTTTTGGTCTCTCAGGAGTGTGAGCTGCAGTCAGAAGGTGATAATATAGAGGCGTGCGACTTGAGTTCTCTTTCTGTTCTTGAATATGGGCAGCCATGTGCAGCCCCTCATCTGCAGGGACCTGTGTTCTCCAAACAGCAATACAACACCAAACTAGAGGAGCTAAAGAGAGAACACCTGGGAAACATAGCTGAGCTGGAAAAAGTCTACCTGAGCCAAACCAAAGCTGGTCAGAGAGAAAGACAGCTTATTGCTTGCTGGAGACAAAATGGAGAAGATACAGAGAGGTCTGCAATAAAAAAAATAAAAAAAAGGAATGTGTCAAACAAAACATGGAAAATAAATTTAAATAATTGTCATTAATACATTTTGAAGATTTTTTTGTGGCTAAATTGAAATAAATGACTATAAAAATTATATTTTCCAACATCCAACTACTTAAAACTAGAAAACTGATGGTTTAAATTCAAAGTAACGTGCTCTCTTCACTAAATTGTATCTAAAACCTCAGATTACACACATGGTGTTTGATCCCTGACCTTTGACCTCTTGCATTAGTGAACAGGTGGAGCTCATCCAGATTGGGAGAAAGGCTTCAGTGGGCTGTCTGAAGAATGGTGTTTCTCACCTGAAGTTAAAGGTCAGTGAGTGAGCCTGGAGAGTTGAGCTGAACTTACTCAAGGATTTGTTCATCAAATATTTTAAAACTCTCAGAAAACAGACATAACTGAAGTTGTTTATAAAGTGCGCATCAAACTGAACAAGCTGTTTTTAGGTACTTGAGAAGCCCAGACTTTAAAAGTACTTTGTTTACTTAAGGTTGTTATGGTGCACATTCAGTATATATGCAGATTTGGATACATTATAAATATGTGCATTACAAAACCCCTAAAATTAGTCACCAGTCTATATTTATTCAGCAACATTCAGTGGCCTTTTCTAGTAACCTGCACTGTCTATAAGAACGGAGACAGTTTCCACTGAAAATACCATTATGAGTCAGCACATGGTTACTTTCAGATGCTTTGTGGTTATGTAGGAGGAGTTGAGAGATCCACACAGTTCTTGAGTGTTAATGTCACTAATCAATCAAATAAGCAAATTTGTAATATTAATCATGTGAACCACTTTTGTACAGCTCATCAGATGATCTTGCTTCCACTGAAGCACAAGATCCTCTTTGGATCATCCTCAAATCATGCTGGAGAATATGATCATCAGGTCAGGTGTTATACAAACTTGTGGAGGTCATGCAGCTCAAGTATTGCTGTCATTAAAGCAAAAGGGGGACAAAATAAATACTGACATTCTGAAATTCATGTTAATAATATTAATGTTAACTAAATTTCTGTCATTCAAAATGTTACGCAGATAATGTAATTTGGAAAAAAAAAACTGAAAGTAATGAAACTGAGGAAAAAAACTGAAAATCACTGTAAATCAGTGGTTTTCAACATTTTTGACTCCAAGATCCACCTTTGTCCAAGACAATAGTCAAAGTCCCTTCAATCTAAGCTGACATGCATTTCTGTTGTAATATAAATAAACTAATAAATATATTATGTCAATTTAATTTGGTACATTTTTATTTTAAAATTGTAATTATATTATCATAGCTAAATATTTTAAAGATTTATGTTTGGCCCTGGACATTTGCTGAGGTTCCTTAGTTGAGAACCACTGCTCTAAATTATAATTCTTAAAGGGATAGTTCACCCAAAAATGAAAATTCTGTCATGAATTACTTACCCTCATGTAGTTTCAAATCCGTAAGACCTTCGTTCATCTTCATAGCACAAACCTTAGTGATATTTTTGATGAAATCCGATAGCTTTCTGACCCTGCATAGACAGCAACGAAACTACCACATTCAAGGCCCAGAAAGGTAGTAAAGACATTGATAATATAGTTCATGTGACATCAGTGGTTCAATCATAATTTTATGAAGCTATGAGAATACTTTTTGTGTGTAAAGAAAACAAAAATGACTTTATTCAACAATTCTTCTCTCCTGTGTCAGTCTTTGATGCATGATCATGAGTGCATCAAAGTGCTGTCTATGCAGGGTCAGAGAGCTCTTGGATTTCATCAAAAATATCTTGATTTGTGTTCCAAAGATGAACGAAGGTCTCACGTGTTTGGAATGACATGAGGTTGAGTAATTAATGACAGAATGTTCATTTTTGGGTGAACTAACCCTTGAAACCCATGAAACTCTAAACCATTTTTTTTTTTTAGATATTTATGCATTGCACATTACTGAAAACAATGTCACATCACATATTATTTTGACCATTTATTGTTCTGATTTAATAATCAAAACTGCATTTAAGTCTGAATCGCAATTGTTACAATGAGTTGCAGAGAACAGTACAAAAATCTTAACATTTAATTCGATTTTCTTTCAAAACAGGCTCGGCAGAACTCCTTGGAGGAGCAAAGGAAGTTGTCTCACTCTCAGCAGAACTCATCTCACAGTGCAGCCAATCAGGGGATGGACAGCCTGAGACAGAATTCCAAAGTAACCATTCCCAAACCGTTTCGCATGATGCTTCGTGAAGAGGATCGCAAGCGGCGCAATGTGAAAACCCGCTCTGAGATGGAGCTAGAAAATGAGAGACTGAAGAAAGAACTGGACGAGCTAAAAGAATGTAGCAAAAAGTTTCGCGCTAAACCAGCCCCCGCCTCCACTTATTTGCTCTTCTATGACACCATCAATAAGCGCCCAAATAAGCTCCAGTGGCAAAAAAATCAAATCAATCAAACGGATCACCATGGAAACCAACACAAACAAGGCACCCAACGCCAATCCCCACCTCTTCCGCAACAGCCATTTAGCTTCATTGAAAGAGAGCGAAAGAAAAGAGAGAAAAAACTAGCGGATGAGCTAAACAACCTGACTCCCAAAGCAGAACGAAGGGCGTTCAAAGCGAGACCCATACCGAGGTCTCTATATAGGCCCAGCTCACCAACCCGCCAGATATACGAGGCAGTTAATCTGAATCACAGAGGCTCAGCACTGCCTCCTAGCATTCTGGATGACACACTGCAGGAGGAAGAGGAGGCCGAAAATGAGTATGATGATGAATTTTCAAGGCCACAGAGCACAGATATATCACGCTGCAGCAGCAACCTCAGGAAATGGAAGAACAAGGCTGCACTGCAGGTGGAGGAAGAGATGGAGAGAAAGAGGAACAGAGAAAGAGACAGAGACTGGTCCTACTTTCATCCCCTATGCAGGACCAGCCTCTGCCACAGCCAGGAACCCCTGAACACCTGCAAGAGTGACTACATCAGCGTTTAAAAACTGACACAGATTGAATAAACCACAGCCTACAATACAAATGTATCATCAGTACTATAACTTTATAACTACAGGGTGTGATAGAAACAGATATTGTTTTGGTTTTTCATTGTGTTACTTAGGAGAAAAAAAATAATGTAAACAATAAATAAACTCATAAACCGATTATTTAATAGTCTCTATTACATGTCTTGTCTTGACTGAACGCGTTTTCAGCTGGATTTTAAATGATTGCATCGAATAACTGAAATGACTTTGGGTGTCAAGTTCATTACTTTGTAAGCGGTGCTTTATCTTTATTGTTCCCTTAGTTAAGTTAAAGGGGTCCTATTATGCACACACTGTCCCAGCTAACCAATCACAGCACATTTCGTATTTCAGAAGGCGGGCCTTCATTTGATACAGGAACTATTCGAGCCCTTCATGCCAGACTGGGGAGAGAGGTGTTGTAATAATGTAAAATATGTGAAAAATAATGTGTTTTTCGAACAACCTAGTATGAGAGCCTGTTCTAGTACACCCCCAAAACAAAACCAAGACTTTGTAAAAGAGCATAATAAGACCCCTTTAAATATATTATCATGCCAGTTTTAAAGTGAGAACACTTAAAGGAATAGTTCACCCTAAAATGCATTTCTGTCATCATTTCCTCACTGTCATGTTGTTTCTAACCTGTGATAACTTCATTTCTTCTATAGAACATGGACATACAGCACCGTGCTGGTCATTCTAGTGCATGCAATTGCAATTGGAGCCTTTAATCTTCAAAAAAAAAGCATCATTAAAGTATCATAAAAAGTGGCCCAAATGACTCCTCATGACTCTTCTGAAGTCATACCATAGCTTAGTGCGAGAAACAGACTAAGACTTAAGTAATTTACTGATAATCTATCAGTAATTTTCAGTTAACTGTGGTGATAATTAAGTCAAAACAATTCATACATAAATTGAACACTTTGCCTCATGAACTCTAATGATCTCCTATGGACGCATGTCAATATTTTCAGCGAGTAACAACTTAAATGTTTGTCTGTAACTCATATAAAGCTATTGTATGACTTCAAAGGTTCTATGTACAACTTTTATGATAATTTTACAGTGCTTTCAAACCTTGAATGCTTCTTTACCCATTCATTAAAAAAATAAAAAGATCATTGGGGCAGCACCCTTTCAAAGGTTACTAATCTCTACACTTTATCTACTAATATGTACTTAAAAGTACTAATGTGTGCCTTTAAGGTATTCATATGTACCATTCGAGGGTAAATAAGGTACAAAGATGTACCTTTTAGCTTTTGTACCTTTAGGATGTGGCAGCTTTTTGCGATTTTAGGTGAACTATGTCTTAACTATGATTCATACACGATAACTTTTACTCTCCACATCCCTCATTCACTCACACACAAGTACAGTCTTTAGTCTATATCCTCAGGCCTCAGTCCACACTTCCTGAGTGTACGTCTGACGTATGGAATTGCATCCTGCAGAAACCACTCTCTCCTGTACAAAATCAGCATCACATCCAGTAACAGACTGTGCTCCCTCCTCCTGCAGAAACAACACAGAATCAACTACATAAGCTCTGACAGTCAAATATAACTCCTATAAACTCATATTCATAAGATACATGCACATATGTTTTTTGATCAACAGATGCTCACAACTGCTTGTAGAGGTTTTGAGGTTTATACAGAGGCTGTTCACAGCTGCTGTTGTTTGTGGTTTCAGACTTCTCTGTAAACTCCTCCTCAGGACGCTGAAACTCTTCACACTGACTAAAGCAGCATTCACTTCCTGCTGGCATGCCAAAAACAACATCTACAAAAACAACATCAACATACCTACAGCCTAAACACCGAATAATGAATAAGGCTGACGTAGCTGTTTTTTTAAATGATATAAAGGAGAATATATGGATCTCTTGCCTTGTGTGACACCTGCAGGATACTGCTGAGACACTTGGTGTGAGACGACAATCCTCTCGGTGTTTGTTGTGACTGCGTGTGTGTGTGAAGTGTTTGTGTCTGGACTGCTGGATTCTGTAAAGGGTGCAGAGTTGATCTCCCTCAAAAATGACTTGAGTTTCTGTCTCAAACCAGCATTTTCCAAGCACACCTGCAGAAGCAATATGCATACACATGCAAAACATTAATCTTTTGTTTATTTGAGTAATTATTGCTTTTTTAACAAAAAATAAATTGAATGAATAAAATTATTATATACACTACCATTCAAAAGTTCAGGGTCAGTAAACTTTTTTTTTTTTTAAATACTGAAAAAATTTAATACGGTTTCCAAAAAATAAAAAAATAAAACAGCACAACTGTTTTCAACATTGATAATAATAAGAAATGTTTGAGCACCAAATCAGCATATTAGACTGATTTCTGATGGATCATGTGACAATGAAAAGACTGGAGTAATGGCTGCTGAAAATTCAGCTTGGCCATCACAGGATTACATTTTAAAATACATTGTAATAATATTTCACAATATTACTATTTTACTGTATTGTTTGTCAAATAAATGCAGACTTGGGGCCTGTTTCATAAAACAAGTTTGCCAAATAAGGCAGGTTTGTTTCAGTTAGTCTGACTTTTTGTCAGTTGATTTGGTTCAAAATAAGTCAGACTAACTGAAATAAGCCTGGGTTATTTGGTAAATTGTTTTATGAAACAGGCCCCTGGTGAGCATAAGAGATTTCTTTCAAAAACATAAACAAATCCTACCAACTCCAAACTTTTGATTGCAAGTATATGTCTTTGCTTACCTTTTCATAGGAACTTTTTATGTCCTCTAAGTGTGACATCAGTTCAGCCTGTAAAACGAAATTAAACTGCAGTTCACATAATCTACCAATAAAGGGCAACACACATCTAATTTCATTCTCCAGTTAAGGTGTGGTGTTTTTTCAACATTGAAATACTTTATTCTATGCCTTAAAGGGGTCATATGATGCGATTTCAAGTTTTCCTTTCTCTTTGGAGTAAGGAGGGGGCTTTGTAGAAAACGAAGCGTTTGAGAGATGCGGGGCATAGAGGACCTACAATAATGTACAGTATTTGAAAAATAATGTGTTTTTTTAACATTAAAGCATGTCAACATATTCTGTTACACCAAATACACAAAATAATGATCTTTAAAAAAGCATCATATGACCCCTTTAATATCCAGAGACAACTAGAAGTAAGCAATGTGTCAGTTGATTTCCCCAAAAGTGTAAAAAATATTGAGGTTTGTTTGAGCCTCCCTGTCACACAATATAACAACATTGGCTCAACCTATGGTGTGAGTTTGGGGGTGGGACTAGCTGTTTGACTAACCAATGCCACACAGGGGGAGTATTCTGAAACAGTTTGAAGATAGTTACTATTTTAGCAAATTTTCTTGATGATGGTAGCAGCACAAAAATTACACACTTCTTTTAAGGTTTGGTAATGGTGTATTGTTTCCAAGTTATCTGTAGAAAGATCTGAAACATGACCTTATGAAAAAGTCTAAAATAATAGATAAAATAATAATAAAAATAATTGACTAATACTTTAAAATAATAAGCATGAAACCTTTTCAGTCTCGAGCTGGCTGAGGGTAAGAGACACACTCTCTCGAAATCTTTTGAGCTCTTCTCTGCTGGTCTGTAGTTCTGCCAACAAGCTCTCCTACCATACAAACAGCACAATAATAACATGTTCATATAATCAAACAGATGTTCTAAAAGTCAACATTGGCAGGCTGTGTGTGATTTGTACCCGCTGGTTGTTATGGGTTGACACAAGCTGGCTGTTTCTCTCTCTGGTGCTGTTGAGCTGTGTGAGCAGTTTCTGGACATCCTGGGTCAGTCTCTCTCTCTCAGAGTGCAGCGTTTGTGTCAGCATTTTCTCTCTCTCACGACATGTGCTCAGCTCTGATCTCAGCTCCTCTGCTTCTGTTTGCAAACACACCTGAAGGACAGGCATCTTTATTTTTTCAACACTGTGCATGGCACAAAACTCTTACACATACAATTTGCATTTTAAGCTGAGGGCTGGGGTTGGAAATGGCACACAGACAATCGTATATGGTCAAATGCACTTTTTTGATCAAAATATTAATGTAAATTAATACATTAATGAATGTTTACCTTTATATTTGGTTCCACTTTTAGATAACTGAATAACTTAAAAAACTATTTGCTTAATTTATATGTTATTTGTTCTATTACTGTTTGTTTTTTATTTTATTATATAGACTGTTGCTACGTTTATTTAATAAGGATGCAATAAATTGATTAACAGTGACATTTATAATGTAACAGAAGTTTTCCATTTCAAATAAATGCTGTTCTGTTGAACTGTTGATCAAATCAAAGGATCGAATCCTGAGGGAAAATAAATAGTTTCCACAAAAATATTAAGCAGCACAACTGTTAGAACATCAATAATAATACATGTTTCTTAAGCATCAAATCAGCATATCAGAATGATTTCTGAAGGATCATGCGACAATAAAGACTCGAGTAATGGCTGCTGAAAATTCATCTTCGTCATCAAAGGAATAAAAACGGTTCTTTTAAATTTAACAATATTACTGTTTTTACTGTATTTTTGATCAAATAAATGCAACCTTAGTGAGCATAAGAGACTTTTAAAAACATTAAAAATTGTATGACCAATTCATAGAAAGAGTTTATCTTACACCTTTACGTTTAAAAAAGAGTTACAGAAACTCCTCTGATCGTTGTTTTAATTGCAAAAAACGCAAAGGAACATTCCTTCACTGCTTTTGGTATTGTGACAAAATCATTTCTTTTTGGACTAAAGTACATAATTTTTTACAAAGGCTCTTTAAGTTGAAATCTTGTTTTTCTCTGGAATTGTATTTGTTATATAGTGGAGTGGAGACTATGTTTGACTTCCATACCAAACATTTGTTTCTAATTTTGGTTTATCTGTCAAAGAAATGTATATTGTTACTGTGGTCATCTCCTCGGGTACCCTCTTTTAAAATGTGGTTGTCTCAAATATCTACGGTACTTCCACTTGAGAAACTCACCTATGATATACATCAAAAGTCTAATGATTTTTGGCAGATATGGACACCTCTCTGGTGCTACATTAACAACCTCTCTTGATCTTCTATTCTATGGTGCATAGTGAGCCTCTAGCCTGACTGTATTAACTTTTCTACCTGATTGTATACTTCTCATTGTTTTCCACTGTATAGCTGAGACTGTATCTGTATGTTTATGTGCATTAGAATAACCGACAAATAAAAAAAAAAAATCGTATGACCCCAGTGCATAAAATATATAAATATAATAACTCCAAAGTTGTTCCTCTATCTATAGGAACAAAGTGACTGTAGATACTGTGATATAATCCAGCGCATTACTGGTACCTCTGCAGTCTTTAATATTCCCATATCTGCAGATGTGTCGCTTGCAGATTCTTGATTTCCTCTTGTCTTTTCCCAGCTCAATCCCTCTTGTCTCTCCTGTGTTGCTCTTTTTCTCAACTCATTCTCCAGTTCTGCTACTTTTTGACTGAGAGAATCTTTGTCTCTCCTAGCCTGAACGATAATCTTGTCATAGTCCTCTCGGATCTTTCGTTGCCGGGAACAGTTAGGACACTCCACAGCTGCTGAGGGAGCTGAAAAAGCTTCAAGAGAGGATGTAGAGAGCCGCTCTACAGAACGGCGCTGTGAAGATGAAAACTCTGATCCCTTTCCAGTTCTTTCTCTCCCTCCAGCATCATGGAGAACTGCCCCAGACAGGTAATGGGGCAGGGAGCGGGTCCTACCTGCAAAGCAGTTAAAAGTTCTTCTTTAGTGTTTAAAGTGATTACTGATTTTATTTGAAAATGCAGCTTGTTACCATCAGCTCTGTTTTTCTCATCTCCAGATCGAGATCCGTGGCTGTAATGCCCAGGTGGTTCGGTTTGGCCTGGTTTCTCCAGCTGGGGGAGAAAAGTCCCATCTCCACAGTGACCTGAGCTGAGTTTATGTTCAGAGGGACTGACTGAACTCAAAAGATTGGGAAGCAAGCATGTCTGCGACTGAAAATACAGCAAATGAAACACCAAATATGAAGATACCAGATCATACTTTCTCATAAGAAAAATGCTGTAAATGATAAAAAGTTAATTTCTTAAAATGTCAAAAGCAAGACATTTTCAAAACAAAGCCTTAAAGGTCTAGTGTACCAGCTTTCTATCAAACCTATTACATTGCATGCAGGTCTATCATCTGACATTTAACTAAAAATGTCTATAGTTAGAACAGAAGCTTGTCAAATTTTTAAAAAGACATTGTTTACAAATTTCTCATTTTTAGCTTTAAACATATCTGATAACTGCAATTAGTGAGAAGCTATACAGGGCACCAGTCACTGGCTTTTAAAATTAAACATTTAATATGTTAAACAATAACCAATAATACTGAAAATAGTAATAGTAATAGGTACATAATAACATAATAATTTTTACAACTTTATATACTTAATTATAATCATATTAACAATCATTCAGTAAATTGACTGCCAAACTTATATAAAGTATACATCACAGTTGTGACTTGTTCAAATGGCTAACTTGAGTGAGTTTGAGACGGCTTTGTGAATCTTTTTACTGACTTGTTATAAGGAAGTAGCTCATAAGAGAAGCCAAATCGAATATCATAACTTGTGTTGTTTATGCATATGCATAGCTTTCCCAGCTAAATTTTAAATAAAATATTCTCACACATTTGATCTTTTCTCATATTTGCAACTGTTTTAGCTGCAATATGGGGCTCTGCTATATAACTTTAAAGGGTTTAACATGCTTTATATGCTGTTTATAAAGGAATTTTTCAGCTATCTGACCCCAGGCTTGTTTTATGGTATTCGTGTCTCAGTTAAAATGTACACAAAAACTGAATGTCCCAATAAAACATTGTATATTGTATATTCAGATTAACACTGTCCTCCTCTGGCTCAGAGTGTTCTGATGATGTTCTCTCTCACTATACTGTAACTTTAGAAACAGGCCACTAGAGGCAAAACTATTCAAATGAAGAGTCAAACTGATGAGCACAATAAAAGTTGCCCCTTTCATCTTTACGACTCACTCGGCTGCAAAAGGGCACTTGACATACAAACACATTCAGGGTTTAAAGTGAAGCTATAAATTATGTCTATGTGAATATGTGCTGTGTATGTGTGTGAGTTTGAGTCTCACCTTTCTGTCAGATCCGACCGGTGGTAAAATCTGCTGTCTGTTCAGATGATTCATGTCCTTCTTCCCATTCAAATATGCACATGAATAGAATATTTTTGTGAGATTACATAATTTATTTATGAGCTGATTTTATTAAACAGTTAGATAAGAGCGGAGTGTGTAAGACTTCACCAGTATTGTGCATCTGGGTATGATCTGTAAGTGTAATCATTGGAAAAAAGGAATAGTTCACCCAAAAATGAAAATTTGTTGAAAATGTCCTCACCCTCAGGTCATCCAAGATGTAGATGAGTTTGTTTCTTCATCGGAACAGATTTGGGGAAATTTTGCATTATGTCACTTGTTCACTAATGGATCCACTGCAGAGAATGAGAGTCCAAACAGCTCATAAAAACATCATAATAATCCATAAGTAATCCACATGACTCCAGTCCATCAATAAAGATTATCAGTTGTTTGAACTCTCATGCTGAACGGCACCCATTCAAAGCAGAGGATCCATTAGTGAGCAAGTGACGCAAAACTAAATTTCTCCAAATCTGCACAGATGAAGAAACAAACTCATCTACATCTTGAATGGCCTGAGTGCGAGTAAACTTTCAGCAAATTTAAAGTGAAAAAAGGATTAAAACTGTTAGCAAACATTAGTACAAAGACAATTATTATAGGACAATAATTTATTGTGGTGTTTTTCTATTAAGGTGAGTTACATGTAAGAATGAGATGCATCTGGGAAGACTGTATGCACATTTGTTGAAGTGTGATGTATATTCAGAAAGTATGCTCATGGGAAGAGTGTGTATACCTGTTCAGGTGTGTAATGTAATTGAGATGTGTATATGGGTCGTGAAGGAACAGCCATAGCTCTGGAGGCAAACTGTAGAGAGCTGAGAGTTTCAGATATTAAAGATGATTGAGATGACACCGTGACCACTAAACACGTCCGGCAGTTCCCTCCCAAACTAAACCAGATAACAAAAACAGTCAACAAACGTACACAAATGTTGAAGAAAGTGGAGAAATAATGATGGCGATGTTGATGATGCTCACCAGTCCCTAAGTGCTCGGGTTAGTTTGGATTCTCTGTATGGGACATGCTGGGACCCCGCAGAGCTGAGGGCAAAAATCACCTAAAAAGAAAGAAAGGATTGAGATTTTCTGTACTTTGCATTTTAATACTTTTTATAGTATTATATACATAATACCAGGACAGGTATCAAAACATTTTTTAATGTAATTTATGTCCAAAATTACTATCATATTATGGAATTTTTTCTTCAAACACAGTAAGAAAACTCAGAACAGGGAAGAAGGGGCCTCCACGTTATCTAAATGTAAATAATCAAAAGAAGAGGCCAATATTCTGAAAAAAATCTTAATGTGACATGACATCTTCCCTTCCCTAAATGGAAAGCTATGTAATCCTACAGATCATTTCCTGTGTCTAATTTCCTGCATATGCAGCCAACACATTGATATGATTAAGATAGGGCTCGTAGACTGATAAATAATCACTGGAGTACGTCTTGAGATACTCAAAACAAACTCTGCTCTTCAAAAATGCCGTTAGTCTGACCGGGACAACAGTGATAATAGATAAAGCATGCTTTTTTTTTGCTGACATGTTTGAGGTATTACTAACATTTCCGAATATGGTGAGGGAGCGTTTCAGCATCTTGGTCTCTTGTGGGTTTTCATTTGTGGCATTGAAAGTTCTCTTAATGTCAGGAACCACAGAACTACGACACTGGGGGTAGAGAAAGAAAGTGAACATTAAAACTGAAACTCTATTATTTGTAACCCAAACCTTTGTATTAAAGCAGGGGTGTCAAACTCAGTTCCTGGAGGGCCGCAGCCCTGCATAGTTTAGTTCCAACCCTGCTCCAACACACATACCATGTAGTTTTCAAATAAGCCTTAATGACTTGATTAGCTGGATCAGGTGTGTTTAATTAGAGTTGCATCTAAACTGTGCAGGGCTGTGGCCTTAGTTTGACACCCCTGTATTAAAGTATATAACAACACTGGAATGTCTTGACCATTTGTTGCAGGTAATCAACAGCACTGATATTCAGAAAAACAACACAATTATGACACATGATTTCTTTTTAGTTAATATTGAACAAACTTACATTTTAGATAGATACAGTTACTTTGTCCGTTTATTTGTGCTTTGTTTGTTGTGCCTCTATGAGCAACACGAGGTAGATAGTGTTTTATTACACTACAACTGAATCAACCATTTTGAATGAATAATTTGAATGAATGAAATTCAAAGACTTAATCGTAAAGGCAAATCACCTGTTTCATTCCTGGATGAATCAGCGTGTTTGAAGGAGTCAATTGAGTCAATAATTCAAAGACTTTATCATTAAGGCAGCTGTTTGAATCAGCGTGTGGCATTCGTGTTTGAACGAATTAGGTGAATCATTCATAAAGACGATGGATCATTCATAATGATTCATTCATAAAGACGATCACTTGTCGCCACAGACTGGCGCATTGATGTTTTTTCTTTAGGTAAACATTAAAAACAAATTCAAAAACTTGGAAACTTGTCCCATGGTTAATATAGTGGTCAGTATTTTAGAATAATCATAATATTTTACTATTATAATAGGTCAGTCAATGGTGGTCAATCAATTTCTTACTAAAATATCATGATCTGACACAGAAACATTTCAGAGTAACATAAACTTACTTTTCCTGAGCTTGCCAGATCCACCTAACAAAAAGCAAAAATCATGCGAGTTTCATAAACCTTTATTAATTCACAAATATGGTGCTCACTACAAGTATGCCAAGAATGTGTACTTCACACAGAGAATACCTAATACTTTAGTTATGCCAAAAGGAGTCTCCGATGCTATCATCTTACCAGAGTGAGTTTGCTGGCTGTCAAAACTCCCTCTGCAACCATTAAGCACAAACACACACAAAGGGAGGTAGTTAATCAGATTTGTATTAATAGAACATAATTACGCCGTGACACTGTGAGTTTGCAACACACCACTGCAGGGGGTACAGGGAGACCCTGTGGGAGGCTCTGGTATGTTCATATCTCCCTACAATAACAATCAGACCGCAGGCAGAGGTTCCTAGAGCTGACTAATGCGTAGGGGGTTGACTGAGGGGAGCTATTGACCGACAAATGGACTGAGTTACCCGTTAAAAACAAGTAAAAATGTTACAGAATGTAAGTGTAACTCTCCTAAAAATCTTTAGTATGAAGAATTTATTTTATTAATCTAATAAGATAATAAAAACATGGTAATATACACAATTCAGGAAAACTTTAGAAAGACATATATGTTTAGGAAACATAAAAACACCTACCAGGGGACTGGAGCATTGTGTTAATGACCACAATGTTGAATACCATGTGGGATCGGCTTGGAATATCTCCCTTTGAAATCCCTGAAGAATGTTAGAAAGGTATGACAAATTAATCTGACTGAATAAAGCAAGTTGAGATCACTCTGATCATCATACTTCAAGTGAAATAGTGTTTGCTCATCAGATCAGATTGAGTTACTGGCTCTTACCTGTGTGTCTGAGGGCAGAGCCACGGCGATGCACCTGTAGCAGATCCTGGGCGGAGTTCACTTCCACCTCCGTCAACCCATCGAGACGCACCACCTCCTCACAGTCACGCACCCAGATCACCTCACTCCCTTTTGGATCCTGAACAGATCAGGAAGAGAGACAAAAGAGCATCTGAACACTTTCCTTAATGTTAGACTTCACATGTTTCATATATTCCAAGCTTTTTTTAAACAATGAGACAGTTTACTGGTACCGTAAAAGTTCAAAAGTTTGGGGTCAGTCCGCTTTTTTTTTATATTCAGCAAGTATGCATTAAATTAATCAAAAGTGACAGTAAAGACTTTCACTTTGTTACAAAATCAGCAATTATTTTACATTTATTTATTTAAAATAAATGCATTTTTTTTGTCAAAGAATCTCGATTTAAAAAAAAAAAAAACAATAAACGGTTTCCACAAAAGTATTATGCAGCACTGCATATTAAGCAGAAGTTTACAACTGCGTATTAGAATGATTTCTGAAGGATCATGTGACATTGATGTCTGGAGTAATGGCTGTTGGTTTGCGGTCACAGGAATAAATTACATTTTAAAATATATTAAAATTGAAAACACTTATTTTAAACTAATATTATTTCACAATATTTCTGTTTTTATTTTTTATTAAGACTTCATTCAAAAACATTAAAATGTTGTAATAAGAGTCAAGCTTTATGGCAATGAGGCTTAATATTTCATCCCTGAAACTCAAACAGTACTGCATGGCGCCAGAAATACAAAGGCCACGTGAACAATATATACAATGTAATTTTCTCTGAAAAAAGCATCTGCCAAATGCATTAATGTAAGATAATTGTGATTGATTGATTTAATTGATACAGTGATTTACTTACTCTACAAATACTTACCAACAGGTCATAAATCTTTTCATTGAAAATGTGGTAGAACGAGACTCTGATTTTGCAGTAAGATGCCTTTGGGGCTGGATTTTTCAAATTAAGGATTGTTCTAAGATGCTTATGTACAGGTCCTATTATGTGTAGTCTGGTGAGCATGACACTATGAATGAGGAGTGGAATGTTACTGCAATATACAGTATGTGTTATACAGTAAGTCACTCTTATCTACAATAGAACATGAAATCTTAAGATATGACTTTCTAAAACCAACAGCCTGAAGGTTTGATACAGGCGAAGATGTCCTCAGCAGCGCGGCTGATGATGCCTCTGTGTTTGGCTGACACGCTGCATCCCTGCATGGTATGAGTTTTACCGCTGCCCGGAGAGCCATAGACAATTACACAGCCATTATAACCCTGCATTAGATACTCGACCAGAGACTGGCACAGAAAGACAGAGATAGATTAGTATCTCAATTTACAAATAAAATAGATTAAGGACTAGTATTAAACATGACAATTGTTGCTAAGAACATTCTTTGAACCTTTGTTGTAGACTCATAAACATCTCTCTGTGATGCCTCCTCATTTAAGACTGCATCAAGGTCTATAATATGAGGCTTGTGACTCTGGAGAAGGACAAAAAATATTTTGAAAACACCTTCAACTTGACTTTATTGCATACTTTGGTTTCACTTGAATCATTTAATTCTGTGTTTTTGCAAAAGAGCATGATGAATCTAATTAAATGACATCTTTGATCTCATTCGAAACAACACTCACCCTTCCAGTGTCAACAACTACTCTGTTGAGATGTGTCACTTTGATGGAGGCTCTGGGTTCATCTAAAGAGACAGAATGTTCTGGTCTGTTCGCTGAGGAATTGAAAAATTTGGGTTAAATAGCTTCAGGATGATAAGAACACTGGAACAAAGTAATACAGTGAAATAAAGTAATCATGCAAACTTCAGTAAAAGTTGTGCAGACCCTTATATACATTATTTTTATATATGTGTGAGAGTATGTGTGTAAGACCTGTTTGTGAGTGTGTGTTCTCACGGGCACACAGACGGACGACCACTCTGAAACTCCTCTCTGTATTTAGGCGTTTTGCTGCAGACATCCTCTTCAAAATGTGGCTTCTTGCCCAGTGGATAAATGTTGCAGACAAAGACAGAGATATAGATGCATGATTCTAATCACAAACAAGAATTTAAAAATTTAATTAAAGCATAATGTAGCTTGCTTTTTAGCCAAATATGATTAAATTAATAACTAATACCTGTTTTTCAGTAAGGCAGAGACAGATCATCAGAAAAGTGGAACAGCTGTTTTATAGAAAATATAATACAGTAAGAACTCCAAAAACGTTTATCACATTGTAAAATAGCCTACTGTATGTGTAAATATGTAAAAAGTATAAAATATAATTCTAATATTAATGTTGCTCAAATTTACATGTAGTTTTACAGGAATACATGTTAAAATTCGTTTTTTTTGTGAGCATATATTATTATTGCTGTTAAAGGCAGTAAAGCTTTGGTTGTCAGAAATTACCATAAAATACTGAGACAACGATTTTGGTAAATAAGGACTAATCCATATATAATCCAAAAGGCCTATTTATTCATATCTATGTATTGGCTTTAATAATAGCCAATACATAGACGATGCAATGTGTCATAGCCTAGATACAAATACAAAACACCATCACGGTGACACCTATAAGTTTTAAATAATACAATACATATTAAACGTTAACTCAACCGCATAACGTGTACGATAAACACCACAATGTACACGTAAAAACCAGATGAAACTATAAAAAACATACAATAAAAGAGAGTTGGCCTACGCAAACTGTAGGCTACCTGTTTATAACATTATGTACTGAAATTAATAACAAAACTATTTGATATTAATTAAAATGACATAAATATAAATGTAGTTCCCTTATCAAGTTGATGCTATAGTTGATGCGCTTCAAATCGTCAAATGAAAAACACAATGTGATATAAGATAATTTGTGCAGAGACGTACCTCTGTTCAACTGCTTCAGCTGTTTCTTTATGAAATCAAGCTACAGTATCTCCAGAGCACATTACTCCTGGAATAACAACCTTGGAATCCAATTCCAGATAACCAGCCTGTCTCTGTAGAGCTGCCAGTATCACACTTGGAGTGTTGCTGACATGTTTTTGTTTTAATATTTTGAAAGCTCCTGTTGTTCATCACTCCTCACCTCGGGTCGCGCGGATGAGCGCGTTGTCTGTCTCGCGCACTGTTTAATTGGCGTTCATACAATCCACGCGCGCGCAGTGAGGCGAGTGAACGCTTCACTCGGACTGTGACTGTGTGCCGAAAATGTCAAAAATGTTTAACCATTAATTCAACCCCCAGAAAAAAACTGCAAATTATCTTCAGATTTGGACTTAAATTTTATTTTATTACATTCAAACTTAAGCAATAAACTATATCTTACTAAAACCAGCATAAGATGGTCTCACAAATAATTTCCCGAGCCAGCTCATCTGAAAACTGTCCAAGAACCCTTATAAAACAAGCAAAATGAAGAGCTAAAATCAGAAAATCATTTTAAGGTGGTTTAAGATGTTAGGAATGATCTGTCCTGTATGTTGTTTGCCTTTTTGCAGACTTTTGACTTTTAAATAAGCTAACCAGCATGGTCATATTTGTATATTGATACAGGGTTGTATTTCCAACCATGCCACACTCTTTTACACCCAGACGTTGCCGGAGCAGCAGTCTGGAATGCTTGTGTGTGACAACTTATGGCTGTTCCTCTTGACCCCCTGTACCTCTCCTCCAGCAGTGTCCTTTACTCCTTTACAAGGTGCTTGGAGGAGGAATGTGCACCATAAAATGGGATGTTTAAGTTTCTGATGCCCAAATGTAACATAGGAGTCACACATATCCAAGGGGGGGTGGGGGCAAGGGATGGACTTTTTGATATAACCCTAAAATACATTTATTATGTCAATACACTGTCAGAAATATTGCACAAATTGAGCCTACATAATTGAATAATGAAGATGTACTATAAGCACAATGAAAGCAAAGAACCACTTCTCATTGTATAGCATTGTATTTCTATTTCATACTGTACCAGGGATTGTGAGTGAAACAAAGAGGGAGAGAGAGGAGTGATGGGACACAGCTTAGTGCTGCCATTGCCAGCTGTGTCAGTGTCAAAGGGCACAGATTCCTGATGCTCTGTATCTCGGTGTCTTACAGTCTAGTTTAACTGTCACTTCACCTGACATTTATCCTTTCTCTAGAACTAGTTACAATGGGTAAAATTTCGTCTGTTACAATTTCATAAAGGTATATGC